>NC_141284.1:1312764-1315264 GCF_037954325.1 Fistularia commersonii
ATTCCACCTTGGAGATGGCAATCGCCGTGAAACCCTCTTGCCGAACTGCAACGCCGAATTGAAGCACACGCATGTGTGTGTGTGTGTGTGTGTGTGTGTGTGTGTGTGTGTGTGTGTGTGTGGCTGCAGGTGTGCTGAGTGCGTGTGTGTGGGACATTCTCCTCTGGTGCTGGAGCAGAACAAACATGGATTAGAGCTGCGCCGCCATGCAGGTACCGACAACACACACACACACACACACACACACACACACACACGGACAGCTGCGGCAGCTTGCATGATGTCAGGGCTGTTGGACGGTGCAGCGGTGGAAGGCAGTCGCTCGGGTGAAAGGCCTGTCAGGGCCGGCCAATGGGAGCAGGCGATGGTTGACGGACAGGCGGGTTCTCGCCGCCGGGGGGGCGGAGGGGGCGGGGCTTAACGGCGTCGGCGAGGAAGTGGAGGCTTCAGGGGTGAGAGTGGGGAATATGGCGTGCCGGATCTTTCACCAGACGGCAAACGGGGGCGTCTTTTTACGCGTCTTTTAATTCATGATTGAGGATGAAAACACACACACACACACACACACACACACACACACACACACACGTTTCACGGAGTGTTAGAATCCATGCAGAGTTCATCCGGAGGTTTCCCTCTGATAACATTCACACAAGTATGTACGAAGGTGCGTGCACACCTGTTAACCAGTTGCAGCACACACACACACACACACACACACACACACACACACACACACACATGTGCACACACAAAAGGCAAGGAATCCTCCGACAGATTAGACACAATGATATTTATGAATTATTAATTATGCAAAATTCAATTAAGTAATTACCCAGTACTGAAGGAGTAATGACATAACTGTCACAGTTATGATTTGGACGGGCCTTTGTGTGTGTGTGTGTGTGTGTGTGTGTGTGTGTGTGTGTGTGTGTGTGTGTGTGTGTCAGCTGGGTCCAAACAGACCGCAGGAGCCATGAGAAGAAAAAAAAAAAAAAAAAGCCAAGGTCAGCGTTGCCGTGGCAACATCACACGTATATGCACATAAAAATCACACAGGCAGACACATGTGTGTCGTGGAGGTTACCGTGGCTACAGTGCACAAACACACACACACACACACACACACACACACACACACGGGTTGATGCACTTGACTTTTCAGGCTTTATCTGAGTGACTTACACCTTTAGACAACAACGTCTTTCTTAACTTTACGTCTCCTTTTTCTTTTTCAACCATTTGCTTATTATTATTATTGTGTAATTTGCAGGCAACTTAACACCGGGATTAGTTAATAACTCATCTATTGCACCACTGTTTCTAACTTTTTTTTTCTTTTTTTTTTAATTTGAGTCAAGAGAAAACTCATGTAAAAAAAGAACTTTTCTTTTGCAGGCGGGTTGTATTTGGATATAGTCGGCGTTCTTCTCTTCAAGTGAAGCCGTTTACTTTGAATAAGGCGTTTTAAGTTTTCATTATTATTGTAAATTTCATTACGGACATTATTTTGTATGTAATCCTCCATATAAAATTAATCAAAAGGAAAAAATAAGGAGCTTTTAAGAAATAACTTGTTAAAATATTCAAAGAAAATAGTTTGACGGGCCGGATAAAAAGGTAAAAAGGGACTGATGCGGCCCGCGGGACGTAAAATGTAAATATAAATAGACAATTAGAGGACAGAAAAAGACATCAACAAATAAATAGACAACAACAACAACAACAACAACAACAACAACAACAATAAGGATTAGAATAGACAACTTTATTGATTCAACCAAAACTAAACCACAACATAAACAGAGTGACAAAAATAAAACAAATGAACAAGTAAGATAAGATAAGATAAGATAAGATAAGATAAGATAAGTTAAGATAAGACAACATAACATAACATAACATAACATAACATAACATAACATAAACTTTATTGATTCAACCAAAACTAAACCACAACACAAGCAGAGTGATAAAAATAAAATCAATGAACAAATAAGATAAGATAAGATAAGATAAGATAAGATAAGATAAGATAAGATAAGATAAGATAAGATAAGATAAAATAAGATAAAATGAGATAAACTTTATTGATTCCCAGGGGGGAAATCCCTTTGTCTCAGCAGTGTAACAGTTATAATCTCAACAATATACATGAATATCAATATAAATAAAGTGACAATAAGGAGGCAATTATAAAATAGCAAAAGACAAAAACAAAACATCCACAAATAAATAGACCACAGAGAGAATAACAACAACAACAACAAAAACAATCACATCAAGGATAAGAAAAAAAAAACACAAATTTAATTCAATCACATTTTTCACTGAGAATCAGCAACGTCCTAATTAACAAATGTAGTAAAGTAAAAATAAACCACGCGGGTTCACGGAAAAAGAATGTGACGCCACTCAGTCCTCTGTGTGTGTGTGTGTGTGTGTGTGTGTGTGTGTGTGTGTGTCAGGATGATGGAGTTGCAGGAGTTGTACGCTTTCA
>NC_141284.1:1320264-1375264 GCF_037954325.1 Fistularia commersonii
AGGTCCGAAACATCTTCAAGTGAAGAACTTCAAGCTGCAAGAAGAAGTTTCGGACCAGAATGCACCACAACATGGATGACTGAGAACCTCCAGACAATTTTGACAAGAATTCAAAGATAAATCCTGAAACCGCCCATCCGATTGCGCGTTCCCCTTCACCGACTGCACGATATCGACCGGCTGCTCTTCTCCAGGACGGAGCTTCTAATCGGAGGATGATCTCAGAGGGCGAATTAAAAAGCCGGGCCGGAAGCCAAAGACGGCGTCCTGTATTTAAATAGCGTTTTATGTCTCGCGTCGCGTGATCCGGTTCGTTATTCCTTCTTAAATAAACTCAAAGGGAAGAAACCGGATCGCTTCTTTACCCCAAATGGGATGGTGATAACGGCGATGCTATGTTGGGTATCAGCTTCAGCGCCGACAAATGAGGGATATAATGTTCATGCTCATCTGCATCGTTTGTGTTATTTAATGCATTAAATAATTATACTTTTCATTATCACGCATAGCAGCGCTTTTATTGTTCTTAAACCCACTTTCAACATCACGCTGAATTATTTTTCACATCATGTTACTGTGTTAAGGTCATTATCGTGCAAAATATGTCTTGATTACGTCATGAAATGTCATGGTTTTAGACAACATGCAATATTACTTTTCATTATTATTACTATTATCATCACAATTATGTACAGTTGCATTTAATCTTCTTCTCCTTTTCCCTTCAGGGTCTCCACATCTCTGGATCCTCCTCCGTCAATCTTCTTAAAAGTTTAAACCACATGTTTGTGTGTAAATACGTCATGTTACAACGTTGACACCTGCAGCTTATAGACAAGTGCGGCCTATAAATGCACACATAGATTTATTTTGTTATTTTTAGCTTATATTCACGTGCGCTCAATAATCCACAAAATAACCACTTATTAATATACTTGACTTATTTCATGCTTTGTTGTTGTTTTCTTTATTTCGGTTATTTCGGAGCCGTCCGGCACAAGAATTTCCTTCAGGATCAGTTCTTTTTTTTCCTTATTTAACTCCTGGTCGCGCCGAAGACGTCGGCGTAGAGGCGGATGGATGTTTTCGGCCTCCGACGCGGATCCCTCTCCTCTGGATCTCCCCTGAAGACCTTCTACGACGTTCTTCGGCGTGAGACGAGGACAAACTGCAGAAGAAGGGAAGGAGGACGGCAGCAAAGATATCATCTCTGATGGACAACATCTCCCATCGTGTGCAGAGCATCACTGCAGCTCCCAACACACCTCATTCATACATGCATTCATTCATTCATTCATTCATGCACACACTTGTTTTTTTGCAGGAGAATTCATCTATTTTATATTTCTACATTTTCCTCCATCTGGAGAGCTCCATCCAGCCATCTTTCTGCCGACAGGGGGGGTTGCGAGGTCGTTGAGTGTGGGGACAGCCTGCGCAGAACTGTGTGTGTGTTTGAGTGTGTGTGTTGAATGTGTGTGTGTGTGTGTGTGTGTGTGTGTGTGCTGGCAGGGGAAGCCGATCGTGGCAGAGTGGAGAGAGATGTAGCGTTGCTTGCTGGGACTTCGTGGCCAGCCGTCAGTCAGCGGTGCCCCGGGGAGGAACGGTCGTCTCACCGCCGCCGCCGCCGCCGCCGCCGCAGGATGGAAGGGGTCGGATTTATTTCCCGGACGGTTCTTCCCTGAGCGCGCCGCGTACGATGCGGCCGAGAAGGAGCTTCCTTCAGGGGGGAAACATTCATGGTTTGGGACGCTTCCCTTGCTGGAGTAGCTAGTTGCTAGCGCTGGCTAGCGACACTTCTTGGCTACTTGGACCGTATTCTTCCGCAAGGATGCTACGATGGCTACGACAACAGCTGGTAAAAAAAAAAGAGAGGAAATCTTTCTTCTAACTTTTCTACACTTGTGCACGAATGCTTCACGATCGGGGAGTGTCCACGGGTCGGTGGGAGAACTTTACCCGGACGTGTCGCTAGCAGACGGGTCTCCGTTAGCCGTCGGTGTCGGTTGTGTTGCCCGTCCGGTGACACTCAGGTGTGACGTTGACGCGTTAACCTAGCCTTGTTTACCTTCGCCGAACGAATTAGTACAACGAAATAAAAAGTTTAAAACAAAATTAACCGATGTAAAACACACCGGCTCGAAGCTCGAGGTGGAGTTTGCTAGCCTATTTCAGGCGTTTTGTGATTTTTAATATAAATGAAAAAGAATCATGCCGACCCACTCGAGCTAAAAGCTAGCTTACCAGTGCTAGCTAAACTTCTCAAAGTTAACTAGCGTTGTATTTACTCTTGCTCTAAGCTAGCTTAGTCTGCTAAACTTCTCAAAGTTTAATAGAATTGAAACACATTGGTCTTATTATATTTTTGTAGACATTGCCGAAAAAAGGGGGCAGAGAAATCATTTCTGACAGCCGTGCAAACAGAATTTTTTATTGAATGTCTATGTTTAAGATGTCCTGGTGGCTTTAGCTTGGCCCTCACCTGTTGTTTGTCCACAAACACAACGTCTCCTTGACCAACCGCTGCATATGACACTTTCTCTCATTATTTATCTTCTAAATCATTCATTTTGTGCAGCAGTTGTCTGTTTTTGAACGAGACCTCATATTGACATGCTGGCTTACAGATGAAATGTGTGACACACACCTAGACAGAATGTGCAAGCATGTGACCGCTGTCCATGTGAAGGACTAAACATTCATTATTGAATTCATGCAGTCACGCATTCATCGGGTTGTTTTTACCAAAGTGTGGTGGTTCTGGTTTACGTAAGTTTGTGCAAACACCTCCTCCTTTATTTGGCAAACTTGAAATTAACTGTCATTGGTGCGGGGTTGAGTGGAGATGAAGAAGGTGCAGGGTTTCATGTCTGGAGCCGTGGAGAAACGCATTCGAGCGGGTCGGAACGGGTGGAGAAAAGTGTCAGGGGTGATAAAAAGAGTACGAAAGGAAAGCTGGAGAAGAAGCAGTGAGAGCAACCATGGTGCCTGGGTTGGAGACACCGAGGAGAAGACAGGAAGCAGAGCTGAAGGTAGCAGAAAATGATGTGGAGGTAACATCTCGTGGACAGAGCAGTGACGCTGAAGGTCTGGGTAGAAGAATGCCGAGGCCGAGAAAAAGACCAGCGAGTAGATTTCTGGATGGCGTGAGAGACCGGGACAGAAAATAGGGTTAGATGGAGGAAGACGATCCGCCGTGACGACCCCCGAACGGAGCGTCTGGAAGGAAAAGACGAAGAATTCTTCAGTCGACTTGAAATTAGCATCGCCTGAGATGGCACCTGTGTTTTTTATTTTCCAAGGCCTCTGCATTTAAAATATAAGTAGTAGCTCTTCATTTAAGGAGGCGCAATTAAGTCGGCAGGTTCCATATTGCTGACCTGCCAAGTTAATTATAAACGTGATTAAAATGCACTTCCCCTCACCTGGCCTCATGTAAAATGTGCTCCTCGCCGTTTATCTGACCTTGACCGAAACTTGCTGCCGCTTTGTCGCACAAGTTATTGCTTATCAGGTCATTTCTGCCGACATTGATCTGCATTCAGGAACAGGAAGGAACGAATGGAAACAGGTATGCGAGTGCTAGCTGTGGATGGACAAATACAGAAGCTGAAGGTTCTCCTTCATCCAGGTCTATCGTTGTTGCATCTCGTGGTCCCTCCTCTCATTCTTGGGTTCTAACAGACCGGGGAGTATTTGGTGTACAAGTCCTGGGGTCGGTGCTGGCCGTTGGTCCAAGTTGTAAAGGTTTATGTGCGTGAGTTGTCGTGTTGCAACTGGGAGGGAGAGGGTTGTTGTGTTAATGTACGAATTTGGAGTCTGATCAGGTAATAGAAAAGGCTGAGGTGTAGATTGAAGACAAGAGCCGACATCATGGTGTTCAAGCAGGGTTAGCATCAAAAATGGGCTGTTTTTAGGAGACGAGCTAACACACCCATTTGTCCTTCCTCTTATACGCGTCCTAAATCAAAGTATTGTGTGATTTTGAGTTGTGTCAAACATTCAACCTGTGTATATCAAGACTTTTACACCTTTTGGTTCAAGTATTGATTTATTTTAATTTGATCCAAATGTTAGCATGCAGCCCTACCAGTGTATTGTAATTTGAAAGGTTATCAGTAGATTAAAGTTGGGTTGGGTTTGCAGATGAATGTCGCAAACGCAAAGTTTGTCGTGTCAGACAAGTTTTATTTGGCAGTCCTTACCTGTGAGCGCCACCTAGCAGCGGTAGCATCTCACACAGCATTTTCTTTGACGCTTCCTTGAGAAAACAAAATGGGTCATGTGCCTTTTCAACTGATCAAAGATGCTGATTAGTGTCTCCCAGATCCCGAGATGTGGTCACAACCAAAATAATCATGTTTTTGTTGTTGTTTGTTTTGGAAAGGCGAAATATTCACACTCAGATTTGAGAATTTTGCCCAATCGGTCCATAAAACGGTTCGCAGTCAATGCAAGGGTGGATCACTCATTGACTTGTCACTGCTGGTCTGTAAAAATACAAATCAATTCCAACGCATTGTACATGTATTTGCGATCCAAAAAGCAGAGATAAGGAGGATTCTATGGGTAGTTAATAATGTTAATTACAAAAAAAAAAAGAGAAATTAGGAGCTGTGTTTATTTCACAAATTCATCGGCCATATACCTCACTGCTGCCGTAACGTTAATCGTCCGACGTAATAAAGCCGTAAAACGTCTGATTAAAAAGCCGCTCCTGTCGGCCTTAATTATACCGTTAGCTTCCTTATCATGTGTCACTCTGCTTCAGGATATTCATTTCATGCCACATGTTGTTAGATATCTGCTGCTGTGCCCGTGGTCGTGTTTGTATCGCCGTTGTCAACATTCATACCGTCAAACGCGGCGTCCCTCTCCTCTGCTTGGTCACAGTCCGTTGCTCCCTCTGTTTTTTGTCCACACCGGAAAGCAATCAGGTGGACTTCGGGTCTTATTCACCCCCTCAGACAATCGGGGAGGTGTTCTCCGCCCGAGTCCGGTCGAAACCAATTAATCGCCCAAATGAATCTGTCATGTGTGCCGCTCACTGACGTAACCTTATTGGCGCCGGCTTCATCGGGGCCTCCTGGTTAGTGGAGATAAAATCAAACGCGTCAGAGATGATGTTCAGTAAAAAGCAGAAACCAGACAACCGACTTTATCCGACTTTGTCGCAAAATCTGCGAGGAACGGGAAAGACGTTTCTCCCACGGTGACATGACATCGACAAAATAATAATAATGATAATAATAATGATTCAGTTCATGACCGGGGTTTTGGCCGAAATCTATAGTCCGACTTTTAACATCTTAATTTAAACATACATTCGGTATGCGGTAGTTGACGTGCTTATAGCCTTGACTTTGACACTTTATAGTTTTATTTGTATTTCTTATTCTCCCCCCTTTTTCTTTTACTGTTTATGCAATTTCCTACTATTATTTATTATTGTTTGTTTTACTTGAAACTCTGGCACAACAATTTCCTTCGGGATAAATCAAGTTGTTCTTATTCTTATCTCGTCGTCTCCGTCGGACTATATTCGTTTGATTACGGCAGGCTCGGCGCCGCGTTTAACGTTCGTTCCTTTTTTCAGATTATATGTTGAAGTAAAATTGTCCGACCGGTCGTTTCAAAATTTGGATGTGACGACAAAATCCCTCGGTCTGGGAAGCGACTCAAGGAGGATCATCCCAACAGTCTGAACGTTCCAGACCCTTCCATGAATGGTCGTGGAGATAGTAGATACATACCGGTAGGAAAGTGTCAGGGTTGGAATTGCCAGGCAGGAAGAGCAAAGAGAAGATGTATGGATGTTGTGGAAGAAGACGTGAAGTTAGCGGGTGTAAGATAAGAGGATACCGAGATGGAGCGGGCTGAATCGCTGTGAAGGGAGTTGCCGAAAGGGAAAGAAGACGACTCTTCTTCTTCTTCTTCTTCTTCTGCTGCAGCTTCATCGAGGAGTTTTAGAGCTGCTAATCATCTTAATTCTTAACAGAATGTGGAGCGAGAGGGTGATAAATGGAATGCTTACTCATTACTCTCAATCAAACTGAGGCGCTAATGGTTTGTCTGGCAGGCCGGTGGCCGAGCAGGTCTTTGTGAGACGATCGTGGTCCTGGATCCCAGCGAACACGGAACCCCAACCGAGTTCCGCTCCGATGCGCTCGTGGATTTTTTAACGGCGATTCTTTCCCGGTTGGCTCAGTACGACAACCCCAAAAAAACCGACGACGTCTTGTTCAGAAGCGTCGGAAGCCGAAATCTTCTCGATGAACATCGGTCGAGGTCCGTCGCCCCGGTTACGGGTAAACGTAGCCGTTAGCCGGATGAGCTTACGGAGAAACTCTGCAAACATCCCTGCGCAAACATGACGACGGTTCATAACATAACAAGAGGCCGACGGGCTGACGAGTCACTCCGTCTGTCCACATGGCCGGGCGGAGAACTCTTTCCCAACATCCTGCGGAATCGTCGACATAATTACATAAATGGGTATGAAGTAAGAATTAATTACAACGGTTGGCGGGGGTGCAGCAGCTCGTTGATCAATGCCAGTGACTCAACGGTTCCCGAGGTGGATGTCAGGCTTACAAAACCCACTTCCTGCCGTGTTCGTTCCGGTTTCCTGCGAACGCCGCTTAAGATTTTGCAGGTTCGATCGGTTTAAAAAAAAAAAAAAAAAATTAGAAGACCCACTTCCATAGAATGCTTCCTTATAGCACTAATAAACAATAGGCAAAAGAAGACAATCGGTAAGCTGAAAAATGTGTTTTCATCTACGAATATACACTGCTCAAAAAACATAAAGGGAACACTTAAAAAACACATCCTAGATCTAAATGAATGAAATATTCTTATGAAATACTTTGCTCTTTACACAGTTGAATGTGCTGACGACAAAATCACACAAAAATGATCAATGGAAATCAATTGTATCAACCCATGGAGGTCTGGATTAGGAATCACACTCCAAATTAAAGTGTAAAAACAAACTCCAGGCTGATCCAACTTTGATGTAATGTCCTTAAAACAAGTCCAAATGAATGTGTGTTGCTTCCTGAGTGGACACTATGATTTCACACAAGTGGGATTGACTTGGAGTTACATTGTGTCGTTCAAGTGTTCTCTTTATTTTTTTGAGCAGTATATATATAACTGGACATATAAACAGAGATGGGAGGCGGAAATGACCGGTGACATATCAGTGGACACCTGGGAGGAGACGTGCACTCAAGCACACCGGACCGCAAATTCAAGCTCCTCTCCAAGTGGAAAGTAATTATTAGGTTTTCCAGAACACCAGAAATAAGAGCTGAGATGGACCGGAGATGTCGGGGTTCTTGCTGGAGTCATCGTGGTGAAGATATTATCGACAACACACATATATTTTTGCTCTGCCCCCAACTAAGTTTATTTTGGAAAGAGTCATATATGGATGTAGAGAAAAACTAAATAAAAATTAGTTTAAAAAAAAAAAAAAAAAAGCAGTTCGTCCCACGCTTGCAGCTTTTTATTTGCCTTTTATATAAATGTATTTTGACGCCTTACGTCAGGAATTGGAGATTTGGTTTAATCTCCCAAGCTGGCGGAGGTTCATCCTGCCTATTTAGAAAATGAGGAGTCGGTTCTCCAACGTGGAGGACCTCCATCCAGAGGACGCTCCTCTGGATGGAGGTCCAAGAACGTCAGAGATGTACTGAGAGGAAGGAAAAAGAGTTCAATTTTCATAAAAGCAAAGTGGTTTGGATTGGAATTTTATTCCCTTTTAAAAACAAACTCCATTAGCTCATGTGTTTCCCTTTCAATAAATTCTCCACGGCGGCAGATTGAGAACACGAGGTGGTAAAACACCTGTGCACTGTTACTCCAGCGCTATTGGATGTGTGTGTGTGTGTGGGTGGGAACGCGGAGCCTGGTGAGGTGTGTGTGTGTGTGTGTGTGCAAGGGTGAGAAACTATTAAAGTTGTTTTGTTTGAAGCACATGATTAATAAGCAGAGACAGGATAATAGAGCCGTATTAAATGTACAGACAAATTCGTAATACGTCCCGTGTGTGTGTGTGTGTGTGTGCGCGCGCGCGAGCTGGCATGCTTGTATGTGTGTGTGTGTGTTTGCAAGCGATTGAACCTTATTAAAACTGTATTTTTTTCCTGAAACACATAATTAATAATCAAAGATAGGAAAATAGGACCAGGTTAACACCACATACACACACATGTCTTTAAATTACAATTATTTCCCTGTTAAAGGTGTGTGTGTGTGTGTGTGTGTGTGTGTTTGAAGGGTGTGAAAGTATATTTGTTTAACATCTGAAACACATTATAAATTAACAGAGATAGGAAAATAGGGTTAGAGTAAAGGTACACACACTTTTAAACTATGACAACTGCACTTGTGTGTGTGTGTGTGTGTTTGCAAGCAAGAGAAAGAGAATAAAAGTGTTTTCCTCTGAAGCACGTTATTGATAATTAAAAACAGGAAAATAAGTTCCACACTTTTTAAATTAAAACCACCTTTCCTATAATTACCTCTAATCACCCGTAGCTATAATTACATCCGAGCAACTTGAAAAAAGTCAATAGATAATTCCCGTTATCGATGCAACGGCGGTTTCGGAGCCTTTCGGAGGAAAGTTTGAAGCCTCGAAAAGATCCAACTTGTTCTCAGAGCCGTGATGTTTGTAAGCAGTGTCTTATTTTGTTTTTCCCGCCTCCACCCAGGGCTTGGACCCTCCGCACCAGAGCGACACCAGGACGGTCTACGTGGCCAACCGCTTCCCCCAGCGAGGCCACTACGTGCCGCAGCGCTTCACCGACAACAGAATCATCTCATCCAAGGTAACGTCTTTCTCTGTCGCCGTTTGCCGCACCAGATATCGGCCGGGGAAGAAATAAGCCGCTGAGGAGAGGCGGTCGATTCGGTGATCGAATTTGCAAACAGACGGGAGTCAAACCGAATTGTGAAAATGCGGCGGCGCGAGCGAGCGAGCGAGAGAGCGTAACCAAACAGGACGTGCAGGAAGCGGTGAGTTGAAATGTCGGCGTGAAAGAAAAACCCCAAGCTAGAAACAGCGGTGCACTGCAACCCCGACGCTGCAGGATGCTAAACATAGCATGTGTGTGTTTGATGTGACAACCGGCGTGTTTTTTATTTTGGTGACTAGAACACCTGCAAGTCACCGGTTGCCTAAAAAAAAAAAGACAATGTCGCTTTGTTTTGCAGTACACAATTTGGAACTTTGTCCCCAAGAATCTGTTTGAGCAGTTCAGAAGGATAGCAAACTTCTATTTCCTCATCATCTTCCTTGTACAGGTAACACACACACACACACACACACGCACACACACACACATTCATGGCATTTTATCGCAGCTACAAATTCCTCTCTCGCCTCCCAACAAGTGTGTCTCCACTTCTTCTCTTGATGGAAATTCCTGTGTGTCTGTTTTTCTGCAAGGCTGTGTGAGTCATGGACTTCCAGGGACATGCAGGAGAACAGATCCTGGCTGCGAATTAAAATATGACGCCCACACATTAACTCCTGTGTGGCTTAAACAACCGTCCCTAAGCGCCGACCTTTCACAATGCATCAGTCAGGCTCGCTTGAGCGGAATTTGGCTTCCAAATTTTTCAGCCCTCTCCTGATTTATCGGGGCCGGTGTATCCGAGCCAGACTAATCGAGGTGACTGCGTCTGAGAAAGGCTGCGTTTCCACCCGCCCGACGTGTCGGCTAGGCTGTAGTCAGATTAGCCTCCCCCGGGACGAGGGTCTCTTTCCGCCGGGACGTCGAGAACATGTTTTCTGAGAGGGCCAATTGAAGGCGTTTTCACGCGCCCGAAGAAGCCTGGATTTGTTTTGGTTGGTTTTTTTTTCCCCCGCGATGCTTGGGGGTTCATACTTGTATGCTTGGGGGTTAGTACTTGTATGCTATGGGGGTTAGTACTTGTATGCTTGGGGGTTAGTACTTGTATGCTTGGGGGTTCGTACTTGTATGCTTGGGGGTTAGTACTTGTATGCTTGGGGGTTAGTACTTGTATGCTATGGGGGTTCGTACTTGTATGCTTGGGGGTTAGTACTTGTATGCTTGGGGGTTCGTACTTGTATGCTTGGGGGTTCGTACTTGTATGCTTGGGGGTTAGTACTTGTATGCTTGGGGGTTAGTACTTGTATGCTATGGGGGTTAGTACTTATATGCTTGGGGGTTAGTACTTGTATGCTATGGGGGTTAGTACTTGTATGCTTGGGGGTTTGTACTTGTATGCTTGGACCAGCAAAGGCCTGGAGCAAGGAAGCGGTGGTGCTCTGTATACCGATCCATTAATACTTCCTCCTAAACCGCGTGTATTCATTAGAGCTGTCAAGTGATTAAAAATAGGAATCCGATTAATTTGTTGTTTTATTAGATTAACTGAATTAATCACGATTAAAACCCGCGCATTGTTAACTGTGATTCCTTTAGCGGGGCGATAAAGACCCATGTTTGGAGGATATATAGATACATTTAACGTGTTTTATTTAAACTGCAGAACAGATACAGTGTCCAGGTTGCAAAATAAAAACAAATTAAACCAACCGACCCCACCGTATCTAACAAACACGATTCACGCGCTCGCACGTTGACGTTCTCTGAGACCCCGACAGTCCCGTAGTGTTCGGTACTTCAAGATCGGATAATAATACTTTATTGATACCCGTGCAAGGAGGTGAATTTCGGTGTAAATGCTGGTGGAAGGAATGATGGGATTTGGAATTTTTTTTTACACATTTCAATCAAATTAATCTGGATTAACTTGCTCGTTTGACAGCACCGCTGTTTACATATTTATGGAATCGGAGTAAAAATCAATCACAGATGGGAAGTTTCACCCGAGCGTAAGCGTCTCTCTTTCAGTCGTAATTATCCAACGGCAGACTAATGATGTTGATAAGAAGAAAAAAAAAAACCTGACAAACCGCGCCGAGGTGTTAATTCCACCTCTGTTCTGTTAAGATGGAGATCTTTAAGCCCAAAAATCTATATATGAATGGCAGGAAAAACGATTTAGCAGCGAATCAATGCTGATTTAGATATCTTTTATACTGATGTTGTGGCGTTTAAGAAATACGTTTGCCGCTTTCGACCGGCGTGAAGCGAAATTCGTCCGAGTCGAATTATTTCTTTGCGTGGAACGATGGCGCCTCATACGTCCTCCTCTCCGCTCTTGTCAAGACGTTGTGAAAAATACCAAACCTCCCGCGCAGAGATCTGGACCGGTTTGACGCGAGCGGCGACGCCGAGAAATGTCCGCTCGAATAAAAGGTCTGAAAGTGGCGGCGTGTCTGCGGACGTCCGCGTGAGGAACTCGGAGCTGACAGTTGACCTTAAAAGAAAAGTTAAAGTCATTCCTGTTTGACAGTTTTATTTCTGTCTCCGCCGTACATTTCTTTACACCTCCCTCACGCTCGGACGTTTTTGTTTTTTATTTTTATTTTTTTCCCCCCAGTTAATGATCGACACCCCGACGTCTCCGGTCACCAGCGGCCTGCCGCTCTTCTTCGTCATCACCGTAACGGCCATAAAGCAGGTGAGAACCCGTCCTTCCTCTTTTCTTTAAAAACAGGGAAGTAAAAAATAAGAAGATAGAAGTTCTCCTCCCCCCCCCCCCCCAACATTTTCAATGATTATTCTGTGAATTTGAAATGACCCGAGCCGCCGTCGCTCTCTTTGATCGGCGGATTCGTAGTTTTGTAATCCCAGCATCGTGATTTCTGATTGGTCGCTACGGTTTGCGTGATAATATTGTCATTTTAATGGTCGCTTAAAAATATGACAAAGTACGATTTAATCGTTTAGACGCAGAACGATTGTCAGGGGTACTATGTGATAGAAGACTATCGGCCAGAAGGAAAGGAAAGGTGTACAAGACAGCGGTGAGACCAGCGATGATGTTTGGACTAGAAACTGTTCCAATGACCAAAAGACAGCAGGCAGAACTAGAGGTTGCAGAGATGAAGATGTTGAGGTTCTCTTTGGGAGTGACCAGGATGGAGAGGATCAGGAATGAGTCCATCAGAGGAACATCACATGTTAGATGTTTTGGAGAGAAGGTCAGAGAAGCCAGACTGAGATGGTTGGGTCATGGACAGAGGAGGGATAGAGAATATATTGGTAGACGGATGCTGGAATTGGAGCTGCCAGGCAGGAGGTCTGGAGGAAGACCAGAGAGAAGATTTATGGACGTCGTGAGAGAAGATATGAAGGTAGTTGGTGTGAGAGAGGAGGATCCAAAGAATAGGGTTAGATGGAGAAAGTTGACTCGCTGTGGGAAGGGAAAAGCCCAAAGGAGAAGAAGAATCTGTCACAGGGGTGCAGGACATGTATGACCGAGACAAAGTGACGATTGAGATGTTTTGGACATGAACAAAGGAGTGTCCATGTCCAAACCATGGTGAAGATCTGGGTAGAAGGTTGCTGAAGGTGAAGCTGCCAGGCATGAGGTCTGGAGGAAGACCAAAGAGAAGATTGATGGACGTAGTGAGAGAGGATATGAAGGTAGTTGGTGTGAGAGAGGAGGATCCAGAGAATAAGGTTAGATGGAGAAAGTTGACTCGCTGTGGGAAGGGAAAATTCCAAAGAAGAAGAAGAAGAAGAAGAAGAAGAGATGCAGAACGATGCGACGAGCACATTGACGTATACGAGCTAAATCGGCAAAGAACGATCAAAATGTGAAATATTTACGGTTGGGCGGGAAAAGAAGGGGGGGGGCGGACGGAGGAAGATGATTGGCCGCGGGGGAAACGACTTGTCGGCTCGTGTCGACGTGGTCAATCACGCCGCCAAATGTTCGGCAGGGCTACGAGGACTGGCTGAGGCACAAGGCCGACAATGAAGTCAACGGCGCCCCGGTGTTTGTGGTCCGCAGCGGAAGTCTGGTCCAGACCAGGTCCAAGAACATCAGGGTAAGACGCCGACCTCACGTTCTTCCACGTCTCCGACCATCACTAAAAACCACCTAAAAAATAGCTTTCCACAAGACGAAGCCTCCGGCGGGAACCGGGAGCCGCTCGGCTGTTAGAGTCCGACGGGCGAAGCCGGTGTTTCTGCCGAACCGAGAACCGGCGAGCGCCGTTTTAGAAGATCCGATGAATTATGCTTTTTTTTTTTTTTTTTCACAACAACGTCCTATTCGGGGCCTTGAAATGCCACTGTTTAGTCACGTCTCCTCGTCCTCCCTGGACGCCTCCGAGCAGCCCGAGCGCCGACCTTTAGACCAGACGTTAGTTCAACTCATTAACTTAACGGGCTTTGCAGCTTCCGCCGCCTGTAGAAATAATCCCCTCGCTTCCCTTCCGCCCCTGAACGTCTCACAGCGACATTTCACAGGAATCAAACCATCTCGCCGATGATTTGTTATTTCTATTTACCAGAAACGCTAAATAAAAAGTCAACAAAGCGCGTTTGCCCGATCTTCTCCTCCAGGTTGGAGATATCGTCCGGGTGGCCAAAGACGAGACCTTCCCGGCCGACCTGGTGCTGCTGTCGTCCGACCGCTCCGACGGCACCTGTCACATCACCACCGCCAGCCTGGACGGAGAAACCAACCTGAAGGTCCGAGCCAGTTCCCATATCAGTGGGTGTGAATGTGCGAGGTAGAAGAACCCAGCTTGAGCCGTGAGGAGGTAAAGGAGGAGGAGGACTTCACGGGCTGAAGGTCCAGAGTAGAGGAGAGGGTGGAGAAGATGTGGAGGGGCATGTCAGGGGGGATAGAAGAGTGTGAATGGAAAGATGGAGGACACCAAGGAGGAGAAGCCAGAGATGGAGATATGGAGGGTCCTCCTTGGAAGTGAGGAGGATGAAGAGGAACATCAAGGAGTCCATTAGATGGACACTCTAGATGTTCAGACTGAGATGGTTTGGACATGGACAGAGGAGGGATGGTGAAGTTCTGGGGTTGGAAGTACCAGGCAGGAGGTCCCGAAGAAGACCAGAGTGGAGGTTTATGGATGGAGGGAAAGAGGACGTGAAGTTCGATGGCATGAGAGAAGAGCGTACAGGAACCGGGGTCAGATGGAGGGAGTTGATTGGCCGTGACGACCAAGTGCGGAGAAGAAGGTCTCTCCTGGGAGGAACCTTGGGGTTCCGTAGATGGTGGTCCACACCTGCTCTGCAGGGAAACTCATCAGACAACCGGGTGGTGCTGATGTGATGCCACCCGTAGAAACCTCATTGAAATGCTAATGCGAAATTCCGCATTGTGTCGACATCTAACGGAGCTTTCAGAAGATCACGCATCCATACTCTCCCCTCCTGGTCGCAGGTGAATCGAGAACTTTGGTTTGCGCCGATGTTCTGACTCTGGATGTAGATGGTTACAAGGTAGCTCCGGTAGATGGTCAGAAGGGGCCTGCTGGGAGAGCTTTGCTGCTCCTGGAGAACAAACAGCTCACATACGAAAGTGGGTAAAGGAAAGCTGCTGATGGTCCAATGTGATTAGATGAGGCTCCTTGAGCTTGAAGGTATGCTTGAAAAAGAAAACAGCCCACCGGCGTCAGAACGAGAGCAGATCAACGAATAAAACATGAAACCGGACCGACGGTGCGATCACGATAACCTCGAAAAGACCTACGACGAGATCCGAGATGTTGAAGACGTAGATCTTGTGGATCCACGTTCTCCCTTGTTTGTTGCAGACGCACTACTCGGTGGCAGAAACCTCGGTGTGTCAGTCCGTCTCACCGCTGGAGAAGCTGCAGGCCGTCGTGGAGTGTCAACAGCCGGAGGCCGACCTGTACAGGTAACGTCCGCCCACGGGTTCCTGAAGACCAGGAAGACCTTTTTGTGAAGTGAAGCTTGAGTAGCACGAGTAAAACTCAAAGAAAAAGTTTGGATATGGATATTGTGATTTTTTTTTTTTTGAGGTATCAGAGATGTTGAAGGTGGAGGCGAGACTCGTCTCTGAGCTTCTTCTTGTTTGCAGTGATGATGGACACGCTGACAGATGAGGTTAGACAGGGATCGCGTGATGTTTGCAGATGACATTGTGATCTGGAGTGAGAGGACAGGTTGAGGAACATCCAGAGAGGTGGAGGTATGCTCTGGTGGAACGCTGAGATCAAGAAGGTGGAGGAGTTCAGGTACTTGGGGTCAACAGTCCAGAGCGATGAAAGAGGTGGAGAAAAGTGTCAGAGGTACGATGAGATAGAACCAGAAAGAAAGGGAAGGTGGAGGAGACGGTGGTGAGATGTTCTACAAACACTGACAATGACCGAAAGACTGGAGGCAGCTGGAGGTGGCAGAGATGGAGATGTTGAGGTTCTCTTTGGGAGCGACCTGGATGGAGAGGATCAGGAAGGAGTCCATCATGGTGGATGTTTTGGAGAGAAGGTCTGAGATGGTTGGGTCACGGACGGTGAATATATTGGAAGACGGATGGTGGAGTTGGAGGTCTCGAGGAAGACCAAGGAGAAGATGGATGGGCTTGGTGAGAAGATGTGAAGGTAGTTGGTTAGATTCCCCTGAAGGAAAAAACCCAAAGGAGAAGAAGAATGACGTTACTGCTCTAAGCTGAAAAATGGTTAGATCACTAATATGTAGTTGTTTTGATGTTCTGCAGCTGTTTATTAAAAGGTTTTTAAGCACCGCCTCTTTAGCAACCCGTCTCCCACTAATGCGTCTCAACTGACCGGCGGATCGATGGGTGTATTTTTAGTTTCCCCTCCATGTGTGGCCTCTTTGTGCTGCTCCTGCAGGGTTTCTGTTGATTTATTTATTTCTACCTTTTTTTTCGTTGATACGGCGATCCCTCGCTATGACGCGGTTTACTTTTCACGGTTTCGCTACTTCACGGATTTGCACGGTGCGTCGTGTTCTGCGTTCTGATTGGCTAAAAAGTCACTCCGCTTCTTCTCTACCCGTGCGTCGATAACGTCGCAGTTTAATATGTACACGGACGTAAAACAGCTTGACGAATTTACATGACGTACGTGCAAATTCTCCTGCAGTTTCTCTAAAACCCGTAATGTTGACAAAACGCTCTGGAGCGACAAAAGGAAGATGCTATCTATGGCAGATAAAGGTAAACTTCTGGACATGCTAAGGGAAGCTAAAAGCTATGCAGCTGTAGGTCGGCATTACGGAACGAACGAATCTTCCGTTCGTTCCGTAAAGAAGGAGGAAAAAAACATAAGGACGACAGCAGCGATAGAGTATTTAATTGTATAATAATTGAAAAAAAAAAAATAAAGGTTTCTACTTCACGGATTTTGCCTGTCACGGGTTCTTTTTGGAACGTAACCCCCGTGAAAAACAAGGGTTTACTGTAGTGTTTCCCCTCCCGGCAGCTGTCTGTCCGCTCTCTCCTGGAAGCTGATTTATCAAAATGTCATATTTAAACGGACGTGCAGAAGGTCCATCGGACAAGCTTGAATCGCCCGGACGTGGGGAGGATGTGCGATCCCTAAAATCGATCCGGGGTGAACCCGGGATGGGATCCTGCTCCCTGGAGACCCCGAGTCCAGGATAAGGGGTGACAAGAAATAAACGAATGAATGAGACAGTTTCTCCCCTTCCAAGCAGCGCCTGCTTCAGATAAATCCATTAAAAGTAGCCTCAGGCAGGGATAGGAAATCTTTGTCCGCCGCTTTAAATGGAATTAGTCAATAACGTTGCTAGTTCTGGTCCTCAAGTGTCATCTTAAGGTGGACTGAGGTCACCTTCAACCTCTGATTTATCTACAAGTGTGAAACCCATCTCTAGATTGCAGGGAAGGTACCTCTTGATTGGATTTATGAAGTTACCTACTTGTAAATAGATTCTCCAGTTAAACTCGCCACTTCACACGAAGCAAGCGATCGCGTTTCCCCAGGAGAGCAAAACTTCCTTCTCGGTCAAAGCGAAACTAAGAAGGTGAATAAATTCACCGCCTAAAAGCGCGAAGATACTTACTATCATTCGACATCTCTGGGCACAATACTCCCCTAAAATCATCCTCTCACAATGGAATTATCCGGACCTCGCGGACGCATCTCCCACCGGAATATAAATAGCTGTTATATTTTAAATTGAATACATCTGGGTGGAGGGAGGCTGGCGGAGAGATTTGGGAGCGGTCTAATTACTGGAGAGCCGAGTCTAAACACAGGCTTTTTTTATTTTCTTTCCAGTAACGGGGTAATTCAAGTGTGTGTGTCGCATGTTATCCCTCTTCCGGAGACAAAGAAAGGATTATCTTATCTGATTTTTAAATCCGAGCTTCGCCTCAGTCCGCCGCTTCCACTTTTTCCGCGCCAACAGCGAGTAAAAAGCCGGTCTCTCTCCGTTTTCCAGGTTCGTGGGCCGGATAACGGTGACTCAAGGCGACGAGGAGATCGTCAGGTGAGCTCGTGGGTGTCCGGTGTTTGTGACACAGTCATTTCTGGACTATTGGGCGCACCTGAGTATAAGCCGCACCGGCTAAATATAAACAAATAAGTGGACATATAAAGGCCGCCCCAGGTGTCCAATGTTGTAACCGGAGATGTTTACACAGAAACGTGTTTTGAAACTTTTAGTTGAATCCACACAAATATGTCGTGGAAATTTTTTTTTTTTTTTACAAAACAGTGGCTGTAACAAAGATGAATAATAAATAAGACAATATTAAGTCCATCCGTGCCGTGTCCTACTCCGGCCGACGGCATTAAAACCCGTTAAAGTCGTCTTCTTCGCCGTCGGAATTCACCGAGGCCGAATGTTTCGGCGGCGTGAAACTCCGTCGGATCTTAACATTGTGTTTACTCCCCTTGTCCTACGGGTCAAAAATGACCCAGAAGACAATCTTTGCACCCTGGTGGTGTACAGCCCGCATGGAAACATAAACAAAAAAAAGAAGTATCACTTTTTCTAATTATGGGGTCTCTTTAGGAAAAGTCATAAAATCTAAAGTTGGAAAAAAAATTGATTACGGGGTTTTTTTCTACAGCTAAACATGGCAGTGGGTCGCTTTTGACCCGCAACACAACACGAGGGTTAAAAAAAAAAAAAAAAAAAAAATCCGCAAATTAGCCGCATCGTCTTTTAAGCCGCGATGTTCGAAGCATCTCTTAGTCCAGAAACGACGTAAAAACCTTTCCTCACCCTGGTCACTCTGTCTTTCTTCATGTTTTTATCCACATCTATCTGGGTTTCCATTCCCGTGGCGTGTTTGCTTCCACGTCAGGCCGCTGGGCCCGGAGAACCTGCTGCTGCGCGGGGCCAGGCTGAAGAACACCAAAGAGATTTTCGGTGAGCGACGGATCGCGGGGGAAGGAAGGAAAGGGCGGGTCGCTGTTTCAAACCCGCAAAGGAAACCAAGTTGTTGTTGTTGTTGTTGTTGCAGGGGTGGCGGTTTATACAGGGATGGAGTCCAAGATGGCCCTCAACTACAAGTGCAAGTCACAGAAACGCTCCGCCGTGGAGAAGTAAGCTCGCCCGGCGTGGCGTAACAGCGCCGCCGTAGCGACGATGCACGCTAACTCCTCCTCCTCCTCCTCCTCCCAGGTCCATGAACACCTTCCTCATCATCTACCTGATCATCCTGCTGGTGGAGGCCATCCTCAGCACCATTCTGAAGTACGCCTGGCAGGCCGAGGAGAAGTGGGACGAGCCTTTCTACAACCAGAAGACGGAACAGGAGAGGAACAGCAGCCCGGTTAGACTCTTGGGGTTCCCCTTCAGACAGAGATGTTTGTCCACATCTGGGTTTCCAACCTCCTCCACGAAGACGAGCCTTCACGCCCGCCGACAGGAATCAAACTATCCGCTTGCGCTTTTAGATTGGGAATAACAGCCGCTGCCCTTTTGTTTTTAGCGTTTAGCGGATTCACCCCGGCTCGGCTCCGGGTCGCAAAGGTCAAACGTTTTGCCCGGAAGTCGCAGACCCGGCGCCTCCGTCCCTCCATCCCATAAAGTCATTAAGCGCCTAATGGGGATGAATCACTGATTTTGCTCCAGGGAGCCCTGCAGCGACGGCTGCGGATCCACGGCTCGCTTCGTTTCGTTATTGATTTTCATTATTGACAGGCGCTCATAAAACCTCCAGTTTAAAAGCAGGGGGGGGAAAATCTGTCCGCTGAAACACAAAATTTAAAATGATTTATTTGTCGCGAGGACATTAAACGTGCTATCCGGGCTAATAGCATCGTCGCAGCAGGTTCTCCACACGCTACATCGTAAATGATTCCACACACACACACACACACACACTTGTGTCCGGCGACGTGGAAGATAAAGATCACCCTGCGAATGAAGATGTTTTAAAACAGGTTCTGATGCGTCGAGTGTTTGCAGCCGTTCTTCCCTTTTCGCAGATCTTGAAGTTCATCTCGGACTTCCTGGCCTTCATGGTCCTCTACAACTTCATCATCCCCATCTCGCTCTACGTCACCGTGGAGATGCAGAAGTTCCTGGGCTCCTTCTTCATCGGCTGGGACCTGGACCTTTACCACGAGGAGAGCGACCAGAAGGCCCAGGTCAACACGTCTGACCTCAACGAGGAGCTGGGACAGGTAGGGCGGAGAGGACACACACACACACACACACACACACACACACACACACACACACACACACACACACACACTAACAATACTAACAATACCAGACGGGTATTTCACAACAATATCACTTTCAACTTGGGTTTTACTTATTTTATTGCCTGTTTATATATTGTATAGTTATTTTATTGCCTATATGTATATTTTATATATATATTCTCTATTTTTACAGTTTTATATTTGTATTGTCTTCCCAGGACTACAGATGGAAATTAACTATGAGCTACAATCTGGTACAAACATCTCTGCCTCTGATGTAATTGTTCACTGTCCTCAAACTTTTTAAACTAAACACACACTAGAATAATCTGTGAAACAAACGGTAAAATATCATAAATTGTGTTATATTCCAGCTTTTCCAGCAGAATCCACGGGAGATTTTATTTCTTAAAATCACCTCTTGCTTGATTCTGAAGACATCACGGGGAAAAGGAGCACATGTTTATGTAAAACTCTCAAACCTGCAAGCAAAAGAAGAATTTAACCTGGATATTTACAAGAAATTCACTTAAAAAATTGCAACTAGAAACTCCTTCAAGTATTTAAGTTAAAGGGGATAAAAGTGCGTTGATTTAGCATTATTTTCCGAAGTTAAGATACCGAACCTGGGATTGCTTTTGAAAATAATAAACAAGTATTTAATTAAAATGTACTTTATTTTAGATTTAAAGATTATGGTGATCTTGAAACATCTAAATAAAATGTTCTTTTATTTAATATTTTTGTCACTTTTTCTGCACGCACCAGGATAAAAAAAAAAAAAAAAGTTTGGCTTTTTCTACATTAATAGAACGATTTAAATAGACTTTTATGAGTTTTTGTTGCATGCAGAAATGTCATTTTATTTTCTCTGCAAAAAAAAAAAAAAAAAAAAAAAAAACATTGCATGCCGTGTTAATTCATTTTAAATTTCAAAAGTGTCGCTGTTTTCTTTACTGTGGGGAATCGACTCCAAAGTAGTTCACATTTTACATTTCTGGACGTTTCTTTTCCCGAATTTTACGCCAAATGCGATCCTCTCACAGCCAGGAATGTACGCTGTCACGCATCTCCAACAGACGCCGTCCACACTGTGTCTGACATGTGTGTGTGTGTGTGTGTGTGTGTTGCCAGGTGGAGTACGTGTTTACCGATAAGACGGGAACGCTGACGGAGAACGAGATGCAGTTCCGGGAGTGCTCCATCAACGGGACCAAGTATCGGGAGGTTAATGGCAAACTGGTGCCGGAGGGTCTGACTGATGATTCACCCGATGGTCCTGCACCAACCCTGGTAGGTTGCACGCCAACGTGCACTATGTGGTAAACGCCTCTCCAACAAAAACAAGACTGTTATGAACCGGTTTCATGTTTTTGGTGGCTTTTTCAGAAAGTGTAGATTGATTCCATGTGTAGATCCACACGCTTGGAACACATGCAGCTAATTGAACGCTAAAACATTTAGCCGATGAAATGACCGCTCAAGGTTTTGGGGGAAAAAAAAGCATTTCCCGTATGTATTTGTGGATGTTGCCCTTATGTATTTAATGAAGTTAAATTATGTTTGAGTTTCTGTGTCAATATCTCATGACACCTGCGGCCTGCATATGTAAACATAGATTTATTTAGTGATTTGTAGCCGATGCGGCTTATATTCAGGTGCGCTATTTGGGTTTCACTCTCTGAAGTGGGTGAAAAAGAAATATATTATCATGATATTCAAGTTTTTTGAGATGAATGTGTGCATATGTATCAACTCAAATGGTCATTTTGGTCTTACGGTAGCGTAAAAGTTAACCTGCTGTGGGTGAAAAGTCACCAGTTAGCCTAAACCAGGGGTCGGCAACCCGTAACACCCAAAGAGCCATTTGGACTCGGTTTCCTCGGAAAAGAAAACACTCGGAGCCGCAATTACTTTTTGACGTCTAAAATAAAGGTACCGCTGTATATATTGCTTTTTATTACCTTTACACTTTGTATAAACAAGTGTGTGGCGTGTTGCTTCTGAAATTCACAAAGTATTACGGAGAAAATTAAATTAAATTTATGTAATGAACTCATTTTGAACTTTGGGCTTTCAGAGCGTGTAGCGGAGCCTTGACCTGAATTTTAAAAATAAATCAGGAAAAAATCACTGTGTCAGTAAACAATAAAAATAAGTATTTACAAATTATCTTCATAAATATTTATTTTACCTGGTTTATGGGACTTCTGCTCCTGAACTTCTGCGCACAGCATCTGCAAATCGGGACTTTACCGGCTTCCGCGAGTGTGACGTTATTTTGAGCGGCGAAAAATAATAAATAGGATTAATATTTCAAGATCACAATAATCGCCCAACTTAGAACTAAAAGTTAAGTAAAGGAATGAACACAAATGAAATACACTCCAATTAAATATTTATAATTTATCTTCCCAAGCCGCTCGGAGCCGCGGTTGCCGACCTTTGACCCCGACCGATGTTGAAAAAGACACGGCCATTTTGAAGGAAAAGCCCGTTGTTTTGACTCCATGATGCCGTTTGACACAGTCGGACGTTTTTCCCAAATCAGCCGTACGGCGGCGTAGCGGTTAGCGCTTTTGCCTGGCAGCTAGAAGGTTCCTCCGGGTTCTCCGGCTTCCTGGCGGGATCCAACCGCCCCAGAAGTGGACGATGCATGAAAAACATACAAACTTGTCGTCTCTCCGTCCAGGTGGGCGAGGAGGAGCTGTTCCTCAAGGCGGTGTCGTTGTGCCACACGGTGCAGATCAGCTACGAGCAGCCGGACTGCCCGGTCGGCGGCGGCGGCGGCGGCGGCGGCGATCCCTTCTGCCACGTGAACGGCTTCTCCGCCAATCACATGGAGTACTACGCCTCCTCGCCCGACGAGAAGGCCCTGGTGGAAGCGGCAAAGAGGTAAAGGTTGATTATTCCAGGCCGCCGGATCACGTAGGAGGGAGATGATCGACAGGTCAAGGGGGGTGGGTTATTATTTTTCTTCTGTCGTGCATGTACGTGCACTCAGATTAACCCGCGCTGCTTATTAAGCCGCCGCCGCCGCCGCTTTGTCTTGACCATCAGACTGATCTAAATCCTCCTCCCCGCCATATTAAATTGTAGCCGCCGTTCCATCGTCTGCAGAGCGTCTGATGCAGGAGGACACTAAAACACCTGATCTGATTACACGGAAAAAAAAGAGGCTTTTTTTTTTTCTATTTTATATATTTATTTTTCCCCCTCCGGCACAGGTAGACATATCATTTCCCAGAGAGCGGCGGCAGAAACAAATAAAGTAGATTTGCCTCAAAGGACAAAGAATATTAATAACGTGACCGTATTGTGAAGAAGGGAAAAAAAATAAAACAGTGAGAATCAATAATGGTGCCAGGAAATGCATCAATATTAAATTTAATATCAAAAATCAAAATTGTGTTAAGATCCAGTCACATATCTTTATTAGCCTTTTTTTTCTTCTTTTTTTTTTTTTGTTGTTTTACCTCATTTGCTCCAAACATTCCTACAGTGATTTTTTATTTTTTACTTTTTACTTTTTTTTTCTTTTTTTTTTTTTTTTTGCTGTAAAATGCTTTAAAGTTGAAAATAAATCCACATTACAGTTGGTCTAAAATTGCATGCCTGGAGCTCGTAGCCGTGATATTAAACAGAAGGAGCAGCACGTCGGAAGTGAGATGCTTTTGTTAATCATTTACAAAAGTTCTAAGCTCAAGTTTGGTTCCAGGAAGTCGCCTCCTCTCGGGTGACCTTTTAGTTTTGTATTCCCAAGTCGAGTCCACGGTGACGTGCACCTTCAGCTCCACCGAAAAACCAAGAGTAAGACGACCCTGGAAGCTGACCATCGAATAACCATCGAATGGCCGAAGTGTTTTTATCTGTTAGCCGTTAGCCGTTAGCGAACTGGACTTATTTTGGTCCAAAATGTCGTCGTTTCCTCTGACAGGCAGCGGGCCAGAACATCTCGGTCCTCAAACAGCTAGAAAGCGGTCCTGTTTCTGCAGCGCGGTGATGTTTGTATGGGACGATGTAGCCGCTCTCCCGTTTTACGTTAAAAACCATCAGGCTGATTTGTGAGACGCTCGACAAGGAGAAAGCCTCCGATTGGATTATATCCTCATCTCCTTCGGGGAGCGGGTCGGAGGGAGGGTCGCCGTAGATAAACGTTCTCGTGAGGCTTTTAAAGGTCCGCTTAAAACCCTCCGCCGGGGAGCTTCTCCTCTGCCTTTCCTGACCGCCGTCTGTTCTTCCCCTTCAGGATGGGCGTGGCTTTCACCGGCAGCAGCGGCGACACCATGGAGATCAAATCCTTCGGCAAGTCGGAGAAGTACGTCGTACCCGGCGGGCGTCAATGCACGCTCGCCAAAAGCGCTTTCCGCGAATCCCGACGTTTACTTTGCGCCGAGAAGGTTCTTATGAGGCGGCGCAAATGTTAGCGCTTCCCGTGGAGTCTCCGTGAGGGTTCCTTCGGGTTTTACTCAATAAAAGATACCGTCATTCGTGGAGAAAGTAGCTGACGGCCTTATTTATAATATCAAGCTTGTCGCTCTTCTTTAAATGGAAGTGTCAACAAACATGTAAACATTCATAATTCAGGCTTAAGTGCTTACTGTGGATATTGATTCCTTTGTCACAGCAGCATAACAGTTGTCAAAAATCAGAAAAAATAAATATAAATAGGGAGACATGAGAAGACATCCAGGAATAAATAAGACAGCGGGGAGAAAAACAACAACATCAGGGATATTAATGGACAACATAATGGAACAGTGAGGGTGAAAAACACACCGCCAGAACCAAACGACAGTATAAATGTAGCGACACTAGCATGATATCATTAGCCGGAGGCATTAGCCGGAACAAGGCATTAGCCGGAGAAAAGACAAGAAAGTGGAGTCGCTGTTGTCGGAATAATGAAAAGTCAGGTGTTAGATGGTATAGAAGAAGCGTAAACAAACATGGCAGCTCCGCACGTTTATCCACTTTCCCCTGAACGTAACTTACAGAGGGAACATCTCGCCGTACCGAAGGCTGAGTTATTAAGCCCATAATCTCATTAGAGGAATGCATCGGAGAAAGTGGCGATCAATTTGGCGAGACGGGTGGCGCGAGGCTTTCCCAGAAGTCTTCCACGTAAACGACCAACGGAGTTTTCCCCTGCTGGCCATCCGGGGTATTGCACGTTAACGGCGCCGTAAACACACTGAAATATATCCTTTTTTTTTTTTGGTTAACACACACACACACGCCAGCATTCGGGAGGATGCAGCATCCTCCATATTTGATTTAGGTTCAAATGACGCCGGACAGAATCCCGTTTTCCACCATCGCCATTTCGATAAATATCGTACATGCGAAGATGTTTTTTGTAGGAAAATAGAGTCGGAGGTGATTCCCGTCCTTCTCCCGTCTTCTCTCCCAGGTACAAGCTGCTCCACGTCCTGGAGTTCGACGCGAACCGCCGCAGGATGAGCGTCATCCTCCAGACTCCGTCAGGTATTGTCATCTTGATGTGTTTTTTTTTTTTTAATTTTTTTTTTACGTTATTATCCGTGACTTAATCGAAGGAGGCACGGAAATCGATCGGACGGCCGAACATCGTGCGTTATTTACCGCGTATGGATTTCATTTTGTTGATTGAATACATTCCTGCGCCGTCCTTGGCTCGCTCCCAGTTTAATCCAGGAGTGGCTGCTTTGCGGCGAGAGCAACGTTCCCTGCAATTTAATTCGGAGGGCTTTACACAAGACGTGCATCACCACAAAGACCGCCGCTCTGTATTGATTTATTCCAGGGGTAAACACACACCGCCCCGCCATGGCTATTTCATAATAATCAGTGCCGATAGTTATTATGTGTGTGTGTGTGTGTGTGATGTTCAGGCCAGTAAGAAGTTGTTATGATGTGAATCTGGAGAAAGTGGAGATGTTGTGGATTCAAAAGCATTCCTTCCATTTGCATACAAACGGCGTCGTTCTCGCTTCCCGACCGGCTTTGCTTTCTTTCTGTTTTCTTTATTTTTATTTTTATTTTTCTTTGGCCCCGACACCTTTTCAGGAGGCAACCTGCTGTTTACCAAAGGAGCCGAGTCGTCGGTCCTGCCGTTCACCACCAGCGGCGAGATCGAAAAGACCAGGCTGCACGTGGACGAGTTCGCCTTGGTGAGAAACGCAAACGTTTCCAGTCAAATATTTGCGTTCAATCTGACCCCGAGTCGCCGCTACTGTCGTTTCAGATGAATTAGTCACAGATTTGATGGAATCGATGCATAAAATAGAGCGGAACCTTGACTTACAAGTGTATCGGCTTTCCCGGAGCCGAGCCGTCGCTCGGCGGATTTTTTTTTTTTTTTTTAGCTAGAATCTGAGTTAAGAGCGAGACGGAAGAGAAAATCAGGGAAACGCGAGCGAGGTGTGCGTCCGGTGGACTCGTCAAGAAGACACGGAGAAGTTGTTGTCGCTGAGATACGATGATGGAGAGCATCATCTGGGAGAAAGCAGAGACATTCGGGGGTTAATATGGCGGACGGATGGGACGCTAATGAAGGTTAGCCACATGTGCTAGTTACAGGACTGTCTCAGAAAATAAGAATATTTTGATAAAGTTCTTCATCTTCTGTAATGCAATTACAAAAAGAAAAATGTCATACGTTCTGGGTTGATTACAAATCGACTGAAATATTTCAAGCCTTTTATTATTTTAATATTGCTAGTTATGGCTTACATCTTAAGAAAACGCCAAAATCTTATCAAAAATATTAAGATATCATAAAAAAGTAATTTTTGTTTTTTTTTAATGCAATTACAAAAAAGAAAACATGTCATACGTTCTGGGTTGATTACAAATCGACTGAAATATTTCAAGCCTTTTATTATTTTAATATTGCTAGTTATGGCTTACATCTTAAGAAAACGCCAAAATCTTATCAAAAATATTAAGATATCATAAAAAAGTAATTTTTGTTTTTTTTTTAATGCAATTACAAAAAAGAAAACATGTCATACATTCTGGATTCATTACAAATCAGCTGAAATATCGCAAGCCTTTTATTATTTTAATATTGCTGATTATGGCTTACATCTTAAGAAAACGCCAAAATCTTATCAAAAATATTAAGATATCATAAAAAAGTAATTTTTGTTTTTTTTAATGCAATTACAAAAAAGAAAACATGTCATACATTCTGGATTCATTACAAATCAGCTGAAATATCGCAAGCCTTTTATTATTTTAATATTGCTGATTATGGCTTACATCTTAAGAAAACTCCAAAATCTTATCAGAAATATTAAGATATCATAAAAAAGTAATTTTTGTTTTTTTAATGCAATTACAAAAAAGAAAACATGTCATACATTCTGGATTCATTACAAATCAGCTGAAATATCGCAAGCCTTTTATTATTTTAATATTGCTGATTATGGCTTACATCTTAAAAAAACTCCAAAATCCTATCTCAAAATCTTCTTTAATGCAATTAAAAAAACTAAAATGACTTTTTCATGACATTCTAAATATTTTGAGAAGAGATTTTTGAGTTTTCCTAAGCTGTAAGCCATAATCAGCAATATTAAAATAACAAAAGACTTGGAATATTTCGATTTGTAATCAATTGCATTTTAGAAGATAAAGAACTTTATCAAAATATTCTAATTTTCTGAGACAGTCCTGTACATTTAGCAACACTCTGCAGCATTAAGTGTGAATAAAAGCCGGCTAAAAATGACTAAATAAATCTATGTACATATACAGGCTGAACATGTCTATAAGCTGCAGGTGTCCAAGTGTAACATGAGATATTTACATATATTTACACAGATATTTATATTTGTTTTAACCCTTTAAATAAATACCAGTAATATCCACATATGCTTTTTTTTCCCCAAACAGTGGCTGTAAACATGGCTGATGGAAAAGATGAATATTAGATAACACAATGAAAAGTCCATCCGTCCATTTTCCATCCCCGCTTTGTCCTAAAATATTAGCTGCATGGTTGTTTGAGCCGAAGTGTTCAAAGTTTGGGAAAAAGTATCAGCTTATAGTCCGGAAGTGACGCTCAGTTAAAGGATGGAGCTCCAGATGATCTCCAGCAACCCACCTTCAAGGTTAACACACCTCGTGAAAACAATTCATCTCTTCATATTCCTTTTTATCATGTATTATTATCTATTGATAAAGTACCGTATTTTCTGGACTATAAGGCGCACCTGTAAATAAGCCGCATCCGCTCTATTTAAAAAAAAATTAAAAAAAAATAAAGAAATACACAAGCCGCACCAGGCGATAAGCTGCAGATATCTATGCTGGAAAGAAATGTCCTCCAGGACATTTTCAAGTTCAGGCCACCTGCTTTTATGTCCTCTGAAAGCTTTTTTCGACTTCTGGCACTGCATGAGCTCTTCCCGCTGCCTCCAACGTTGAACGTAAACCTTGCATCATACCGGCTTCTTCTTGAGGTTTCCATGATGAAGGTGCGAGGATTTGGAAATAAGTTCGTCATTTGACGTGTTCTATCTGCTCACTGCATCGATTTATACGTCTTATCTTATTTTGGATTCTGTGGAAAAATCCACGGACGAGCCGCACTTTTGTTTACGCCGCACGGTTCAAAACCTGGGGAAAAAGTAGCGGCTTACGGTCCAGAAAATACCGTACTTTTTTCTTATTAAAAAACACGTCACAAAAGCGCGATTCCGTAACAGATTCATCGCGTTTCGATTCGTTTCAACGCGGAAATTGAATTTGACACACGAGCAGGTGGAGTCACAAGCTCGGTCACGGAACCGATCCGATCCTAAGTCGCCATCTTCACCAACCCGGTGTTTCGCAAGTGACTGTCGCTTTCTCACGCACAAAAACTAAGTCACGGTACTTAATGGTCATGTGTTTCGCGTTTCACGCATGTGTCTTTGCCGTTGGTAGAAAGGTTTGCGGACCCTGGTGGTCGCGTGTCGCCGCTTCAGCCCCGAGGAGTTCATCGACGTGGACCGGCGTCTGAAAGGCGCCCGCACGGCGCTGCAGCAGAGGGAGGAGCGACTGCAGGAGGCCTTCGGCTACATCGAGAGAGACCTGCATCTCCTGGGAGCCACCGGGGTGGAGGACAAGTATGGGCGCTAAGAACTCGCTTCAGATTCACCGACGCTCTTCCTCGACCTTGTTGATGTCCATGCTAGCTTTAGCTTTTGCTGAAGGAGGAGGACGATCCCAAAGCGGGAGTGGGTTTTGAAAAAGGGACGGACGTTTTTAGGAAAAGCTTGTCGTGTTTGAGTCCGTGATGGTATTTGATACGATCGGGTGTTTTGCCAAATCGGCTGCAAGGCGGTTAGCGCTCCTGCCGCGTAGCGAGAAGGTCCCTGGTTGGATTCCCTCCTGGGTCTGCAGGGGTTCCTCAGGGTTGACATCTGAAATTTCGTAAGTGCCGGGTTTTTGGGCGGGTCTAAATTATGGTGGCTTGTTGTGTAAATGGAGTGTAAGAGGGGTTGTTATGCTAATGGAGTTGGAACAAAAGAGCAACTTCATGGCATCACCTGGGTTGGAATGTGTAAACAAAGCGGTGAAACCTGTTGGATCACATGAGCCGGTTCTGCTGGTGGGTCTTTCCTGGTTTCTTGGAGGCTCTAGAAGGTCCCGGTCCGTGTGTGCAAGTCTTGCGATTGATCCCAATACGTTTGTGAAAGGTTGAAGCCTCCTGACAAAGATGGCTCCTCTCACCCGGCTCTCCAACCATCTTCTCTGACCAGAATATGGACATTGCTGTCTTCAAGAAGACTGGCCCTTGTCCTTCAGGTCTAGGCGGACTTTCCGGAGGTGGTGTCTCCTCCCTTACACCTCCGCAGATCAACTCCTCCAAGCCTGGATGACTGAGACCCTCCACAGACATGTTCCTCAGGGTTCTCCGGGTCCAAAAACATCCAGAAGGTTCATCGGAGACCCCGCAGTTGTATGTCTGTGTAGGGGGCCCTGTGATTGGTCCAGGGTGAACCCCGCCTCCAGCATCCCCGTGAGCCTGAACGCACGATCAGCCAATCAGATCGTTCACGAATGAATCAATTGGAGATGAGACGCAAACCGTCGGCTTGTTTTCCAGCGTAGATGTTCTCCTAAGAACATCTAAGGACGGCTCTCAGAAGTACTTGACGTTATCTGGGTGCGAAGGGGATCCACGGCGGAGGATAAGAACGAGTTGTTTCGCCGTGGCTTCCGGTCAGAGCAGGCTGGACCTGCTGAGGAGACTCTGCTGCTGGAGAGCAGGACCTTCTCCTGAGGACCTTCTTGGACAAATTGCCGAAGCAGGCCAGCAGCAGCAGCGTGAAGGTCCAAACGGATTAAAACCAGGAAGCGATTTGCGTGTTTGCATGTGCGCGGGTCGTCACAGCCAATCAACTTCCTCCATCTCCTCTGCATCCTCTTCTCTCACGACCTCACTTCCTGTCCTCCATCCGTGAACCTTCTCCCCGGTCTGCCTCCAGACCTCCTCGTACCTCAGCACCCCTCCATCCAGATCTTCTCCACCCTTCCTCTGTCCATGTCCGAACCATCTCAATGTGTCTTGATCTCAAGAACGTCCACCATGTGCGTTCCTCCTCACCCCCAGAGAGGAACCTCCACGTCTTCCTCTTTGACCCGTGCACGTATCTTCTGCCACCTCCACATTCTGAGCTGGTGTTGGGTTGAAGGACCCTCGGATGAAGCGCTACCACTTTCAGATGCTCATTCTTCTCCTTCTCAGGCTTCAAGACAAAGTCCAGGAGACCATCGAGGCTCTTCGTCTGGCGGGCATCAAAGTCTGGGTTCTGACGGGGGACAAGCACGAGACGGCGGTCAGCGTCAGCCTCTCCTGCGGCCACTTCCACCGGACCATGAACATCCTGGAGCTCCTGCAGCAGCGCTCGGACAGCGAGTGCGCCGAGCAGCTCCGCCGGCTGGCCAGAAGGTCGGGCCGCGTCCTCCGCGTTCGCACGAGAAGACCGCCTCCTCGCTCACCGGCCGATCTTCTCCTCAGGATCAAGGAGGACCACGTGATCCAGCACGGCCTGGTGGTGGACGGGGCCAGCTTGTCGTTAGCCTTGAGGGAACACGAGAAGCTTTTCATGGAGGTGTGCAAAAACTGCTCGGCGGTCCTCTGCTGCCGCATGGCCCCGCTGCAGAAAGCGAAGGTACACACACACACACACACACACACACACACACACACACACACGATCTTAGTGATAGTCTTCATCCAGGTGGTGCGCCTCTTGAAAACCTCCCCCGAGAAACCCATCACCTTAGCGATCGGCGACGGAGCCAACGATGTCAGCATGATTCAAGAAGCTCACGTCGGCATAGGTAAACGCCGTCCGCGTCCCCGCCGCCGCCGCCGCCGCCTCGGCTTCCACCCACACGCGTGTGCTTTGCGTGTTCCCTCGCCAGGAATCATGGGGAAAGAAGGTCGCCAGGCCGTGAGAAACAGCGACTATGCAATTGCCAGATTCAAGTTCCTGGCGAAACTCCTGTTGGTCCACGGCCACTTCTATTACATCCGAATAGCTACACTTGTACAGTACTTTTTCTACAAGGTGAGACGCGCCGTCGTGGCTTTGCTGTTTTGTTTTCGTGTCGCGGGTCGTCTGCGCCGCCGTAACGCTCCCCTTCTCTTTGCAGAATGTGTGTTTTATCACGCCGCAGTTTTTATACCAGTTCTTCTGTTTGTTTTCGCAACAAGTAAGTCTCGATCTCCCCCCCCCCCCCCCCCCCGTTTCACCCTCACAGGTTATTAAAGCGTGATGTTCTCTTATTTTTTTTTTAATTTCCTGTCCGCAGACCCTGTATGACAGCGTTTACCTGACGTTGTACAACATCTGCTTCACCTCGCTGCCCATCCTGGTGTACAGCCTGTTTGAGCAGCTGGTTCACCCTCACGTCCTGCAGAGCAAGCCGGGCCTGTACAGGTAAAACGCTGTTTTAAAGTACCCTCATTTCTGGACTATTGGGCGCACCTGAATATAAGCCGCAGCGGCTAAAACAACAAAATAAATGTGTGTACATATACAGGCCGCACTTGTCTATAAGCAGCATGATGTACCGGAAATGCGTTTTTATCCAAAAAGTGTCTGTAACACGGCCGATGAAAAAGATGAGTTAAAAATAAGACAAGGAAAAGTCCATCCATGCGTCCTTTTTCTGATGTCTATCCGCACCCAAACCGCTAGAGTCGTCTTCTTCCCTGTCGGAATTGAACGGGCTCAGAATTTCACGCTTGTTTCATCGGTCCGATGTGACGAGCCCCAAAAAATCCATTAAATTAGCCGCGTCGTTGCGGTCAAAGCACTAAAAAAAAAAGAGGCCGGACATGACGGGAGACCTGAGCAGAGGTCAGAGGGCATCAATGTGGGTTTTTTTTGGTTTTGACGAGCCCAGATCTGAGTTAGCGGCGAGCGGGATGAGCGTGTCACACCCGCGTGGCTGCTAGCTGCTAGCTAGCGAGCAGCAGGCTAGCTAGCAGCCCAGTGAAACTGAAGACGAAGCAGGAGATGTTTACGGGGATTTGTTGTAGCGGACGAGGCGTGGGAAGAGCCGTCCAAGCCGGTCGCGGACGGTTTGACGGTTTTAGACACAAATTTTAGACGTAAACTCTCGCAAAGTTACATTTAGCAACAGAATGTAGCATGAAATGTGAAGCCAGGAAGTTAAGGCTAGAGCACCAAATGGAAAACTCCTCCACTTTGTCTGATATTTAAGACAAATACACTGAATAAAATTATTTCTTTACATTCTCTCTATCATGTCTCATTAGTTTTGAAACATTATTTGTTATTCATAAAGTACATTCTTCTTGTTTAAAAACAAGGAACGGATTAACGGCCTTCCATTTGAGCGGGTCATTTTTTTTTGTATTTTTCTCGCAGAGACATCAGCAGGAACGCCCTGCTGTCCTTCCGGACCTTCCTGTACTGGACGGTCCTGGGCTTCTGCCACGCGTTCGTCTTCTTCTTCGGCTCCTACGTCCTGATGGGGGAGGACACCACGCTGATGGGCAACGGCCAGGTGCGTCGTCGGGTTTTTACGCCGCCCATTTACCATATTTTTGCGTGCATGTCCCGACCAGCGGCTGGTGGCATGTCTCTCTGCAATCACTCTGTCCCGTCATCCTCGTTATTATTATTATTATTATTATTACTATTATTACCACTGTTATTATTGTCGTTGTTATTCAGAAAGGCATCTAATGATCCTCCCAGCATCCGTGTCGTCCACCCATCGCATCGCAGTTTGTGGTGCTTTACTGTGTCATGGATGTATTCTGTCTCCTCGCTCCATCCTGAAGTTCGCTGCGGGAGAAAGAACTCACTCTTCCTCCTTTTTCTTGCTTATCTTTCTCTTGTACGTTGTGTTGATTACTCTTTTTCCCCTCTGCCTTCACACCGTGCATGTCTTCAGATCTTGCGAGCTAACAGGCAGCTGGTAAGAGTCTGCTCTTCAGTCGGATGCACGTATCTGGGGGGGTTGATGATAGAAGCTATATTTTGTTGGTATATTACAGCTATTTTCTCTGCACAAATGTAAAAAACACCCCAAAAAAAAAAACACCCGAACCCCCTTTTTTTTTTTTTTTTTTTCTTAAACTTTATGTCAGCCGTCTCGGGCTAAAAATTCTCCATTTTTTAATATCTTATGATACATTTAAACTCAGAGCGAACTTATTCGGACTTTGGACGTATCAATAATAAAATCAAAAAACAAACCCCACTATGATTCATCTTGTAAACAGGAACTTTATCGTCCACTTTCCTTATTAAGAGATGCTCCTTATTTCTCCTGCAGGGCCGACAACGAAACAGTGTCGTCACACACACACACACACGCACACACACACACACACACACACAGGGGTTTGATAGAAGAAAATACCCACGTACTGACCTCGGTGTTGTAGCTGCCATGTATTAGTTAGTGAGATTAACCAACCATCCACGCACTAATTCCGCCATATAGCCATATTGCTTATATTTGTGTCCGTGCATGTCGACGGCGCCACGGTGTCACTTGTGCACGTCCCTTTTGTGGTGGGGTTCGCTGACCGCCCGCCGTCTTCCCTTCTAGATGTTCGGTAACTGGACCTTTGGAACGTTGGTCTTCACCGTCATGGTCATCACCGTCACGTTAAAGGTAGGTCCCGACGCCTCTTTTCGGCTAATTTATGGATTTTTCGGGGCTGACGGCATTTCATCGTCTTCTATCTCTTCGTATCCGTGACACTTTTCCCCGCCCATTCCAACCTGCTTGAGGAGCATACCTCCACATCTCCAGACGTTCCTCCGCCTGTTCCCTGCTCTCGCTGCAGATCACGATGTCGTCTGCAAACAGTGCAATTCCATTTAATACCCCGCGCTGTCTTTCCGTTCATTATCCGCTGCAGTTCAACTCTATAGCGCCGCAATCTTTAATGCACTTTGTACTTAGTGTGTCTTAATTCTACTGGTATTTTATTCTGACGGCGAAGAGGACGACTTTAACGGTTTTAGTGACTGAGTTAGCGATAGGCCGGAGGACAAAGCAGGGGTAGAAAATGGATGGACTTTTCCTTGTCTTATTTATTATTAATCCTTTTCAGGCACTGTTCGGAAAAGGGCATTTCCAGCCAGTATTTGTGGATGTTACCATTTATTCAAAAAAGATTAAAACAAATGTTTGTGTGTAAATATGTAATCCCGTGGACGTCTGCGGTCTATATATGTACACATGGATTTATTTAGTTACTTTTAGCCGGTGCGGCTTATACTCAGGTGCGCCCAATAGTCAAGAAATGACTGTGCGAACAAGTACTTTTTATATATTTGCAAAATCCTTGTGTGTGAACGTGATCTTGACTTCAGCCATCCGTCAGGCGCGATAATGATAATATCCTGGTTTCTTCATGGGTTAGTGGTTGAGTGTGTGTGTGTGTCTGTCGGAGCTGCGGATCCAAACAGAACGTCCGAGGTGAAAATGCAGAAAGACCAAAAACCAGACCGATGAATCGTAGAAGTTGAAGCGTGTTTCCTGAAAGCTGGCGGGTTCTTTAATAACTTAATAAGCTTTGAACGTCTGCTTTTAAATTGGGTTTTAAGTCTTCCTGTCGTCCGGGGAGATCCAGAGAATCAAATGAAAACTGTTTTTATTCCTTCCGTCCCCGGACTTGGAATCAAGATCCAGATTCTCTAATTGAATCCTGAGGAGGATAAATTTCCGCCGTGCTCATTTAGACGGACGCAAACGCAAACGCAGGCACTGACTCACCTTTGGCTTCGGTGACGGCGCTTCCAGAATCGTCCGTTTTGCATTTCATTATCCGTGAAGAAAGACTTTTAGTGTGGTCGTAAAGGGCGGTACAACAAAACACACCCGCGGCTGAGATAAACAATCATTTCTTTGCATTTCAATGTTCTCACAGTACTTAATATATTGTTTTTGTTATTGTTTTTTGGCTAGTATGACAACTTTGATCTCCCCCTGGGGGTGAATGAAGTCACAATTGTACACATTTATTTTACAACCAAGCCGAAACTAAAAAAAAAGCCCGAGTTTGAAGCTTCTTTTTCCTCCCGTCTGGATCTGCGGGTCAGCTGGCGGTGCAGTGGAGGAACACCTCGCGCTGTTTGGACGCGGGTTCCTGCTGATCAGCTCCGTCTTTGTCTCCACAGCTGGCTCTGGAGACCCAGTTCTGGACCTGGATGAACCACTTTGTGACCTGGGGTTCAATTGCCTTCTATTTCATCTTCTCTCTCTTCTACGGAGGCATCATCTGGTAAGATCGGCACACACACTTTCGTCCTTCGCGTCTCGCCGTCGTCTCCCGCACGTCACCGCGGTAACAACCAGTGCGGAGTTGTTAGCTGCGATGCTACGATGCTCCTGCTAGCTGTGCGTGCATCTCCCACCGCGGGGTTTTGTCGCTGCGTAAAAGCGCCGATCCAGCCGAAGCCTGCGATCGCCGGGAAGAATTACCGTATTTTTCGGACTATACGTCGCTCCGGATCATACGTCGCTCCAGCCAAAAATGCATAATAAAGAACGAAAAAAAGACACATAAGTCGCACTGGAGTATAAGTCGCATTTTGGGGGGGGATTTATTTAATAAAATGCAACAACAAGAACAGACATGTCATTTAAAATTTTAATGACGAACAATTTAAAATAAAAATAGAATAGAGGCAACAACAGGCTGAACGATATGCTTACATTACATGACACAACTGAGAAAGTGCTCGGTATGTTAATATAACATACTAACAGTTATTCCGATAACTCTAGCATAAATAACATGCTAAGAAATTTACCAAAACCATCCGTGTCACTCCAAGTAACTAAAATCCCACGAAATCTTCATCCTCGGTGTCACTTCTCATCACCTCCGCTAACTCCGGAGGTAGAAGATGCGGCGCTTCCTCTTCTACGTCACTTCCGTCAGACTCTTCGTCACTTCCGGTTCCAACTATTCCAGCCTTTCCGAATCCTGCCAGAACGGTTTCGGTCGTCACCGAAGCCCATGCTTTTTCCATCCGTTCGATAACTTCCACCAAAGTTGCACGGCGCATTCTGTGGCCACCTAGCTTTTAGCTCGCCATTAGCTTTTTACGTTGTCTTCATTTCAGTTAGAGTTACCTCCGCTTTTCGCCCGTCTCTTACAAGCTTCTGGCTAACTCCAAACTTTCTCTCTGCAGCTCGATTACTGTTTTCGGCCGCATATTTTACTACTCGCAGCTTGTAATCGGCGGAATACGATTTCCTTTTCGGTGCCGTTTTTGTTAAGTTCTTCGCTAATGTTGAAATTATTGTCACAGGCCTACAGCTTCTCTTGCGGTTCAGTGTGAAAATAACATGTGAAATGATATACCGGTAATAATGTGTTAAAAATTTCACACATAAGTCGCTCCAGAGTATAAGTCGCACCCCCCCCACCAAACTATGAAAAAAAACGCGACTTATAGTCCGGAAAATACGGTAATAACAGAACAGCGCGTCCTCTGCGGGGGGGAAAAAGTACCGCATTTGCAGTATTTTCGCCGGAAATTTAAAATCCCCGATCGCCCGCGCGTTCTCCGAATCCCTCGGCGGGGTCTTGAAGGTCCTCCCGGCCTCGTGCGCTCCCAGCCGTGAACGCCGGTCTCCCTCCTCGCCCTCCCGCAGGCCGTTCCTCCACACCCAGGACATGTACTTCGTCTTCGTGCAGCTGCTGTCCAGCGGCTCGGCCTGGTTCGCCATCATCCTCATCGTCATCACCTGCCTCTTCCCCGATGTGGTGAAGAAGGTCCTCTACCGACACCTGCAGCCCACCAGCACGCAGAAGAGCCAGGTAGGGTGTGTGTGTGTGTGTGTGTGTGTGTGTGAGAGAGATAACAGAAGCACCCTCTACAGGTTAAGTGCAATTAAAGATGTGATTGACAGCAGCTGTGGAGTGACCTCGGTCACCATGGAGACGTAAGTAGGACACGTTAGAAAGTGAATGTTTAGTTTTCTGGCAGCTTTCGCGGATTCCGTGCACGACCGTTAGCTTTAGCCTGCTGACCGGAACCGTCTTTTTCAAGACTATTTGGGATTTTCCCGGGAAAATCGCAGCTCGAAATAACGCCTGCGGGATAATAACACTTTAGTCATCGCAGGTTTTTTCAGTAATTACAGATGAATCGGTTGAATTCCTCCCGTGACCGAGCTCAATGTGCTCGGATGTCAAAATTCAAATTTCCTCCTTAAAGTGAATAGAGAACTTAATAATCACTTTGAATAAATCACTTTATTAATAACAAATGTGGACCCTGATGACGCTTCCGACGCCTCGTCGCGTGACGTAAACATCTCCTGCCGTCTCTCCGGCGGCGCGTCCCGCTGTTTTTTAAACGCCACTTCAAGGACAGCGGCGGCGTCACGGCAAACTGGAGTCGATGGACTCAGAAGTCCAGGTTCCACTGTGTAATACGACAATGTGGAAATGGCGGTCGTGTATAATTTCCACATTAGAACATGACAAGAGCCTGCAGGAAGCCATTAACCCAATTAAACTCGGAAGAAAATGTCATTGGAAAGTTTATTCTAATTTTTTTTTTCTTCTCTCTTTCTGCAATCATGGCCATAAAAGCCATTTTCAAGAGCACGTTGTTTGCTTGCACACACACACACACACACACACACATTTGTCTGGCAGGCAACTATTTTTCTCTTCTCTTAAATGTTTCCCAGAAAAAAAACTTGTGAATGTTGTTTTGTTTCTGCTCTAACTTTTCTTGCGCTTGTCTTTGAGAGTTGGTGTTTCTTTCTCTGTGTGTGTGAGTGATTCGGCGTGCGTGACCTCTAACCACTGGTGTGTGTGTGTGTGTGTGTGTGTGTGTGTGCCCTCCCTCTCCTCTCGTCCCGGTGTAGATGTATTCCAACCGCGTGGCGATAGGTGATGACTTCATCGCTCTTCAGCCTCTGTCCCGAGCCAAGAGCCAGCTGGGCAAACTTAGGTAGAGGAGACCGGGAATCCGTCCGCATGATGCTAATATTCCCCGAGGGCAATATTCAGCAATATTTCTACGTGCACGTTCAAGTTACGGCGCCGGCTGCAACTTAGCCGTTAGCCGCCGTAGCTTGATTTTATGCTAATTATGGCTGAAAGTTGCGTGAATGCGAATTCAGCCGTCGCTTCTTGAGGCGAAAGCCGGAAAATAAATTGTTTTGCACGCCGATCGATTTCTGTATTTTCAGCCGTCAAATTCAAACGACGACGCAAACCATTGGATCCGCAGAGACGAACTCGTTCACCGAACGCAATCCGTGTTTTGTTTTTTTTTAATATCGATATAAACATCAGGGTCCTGGAGACGCACGCGCTTCCTGGCTTCGCTTTTGTTTTCAGCTCAACGCTAATCGCCGCCTCTGTGTGGAAACATTGCTCGATGGAGAATATTCGCGAATATCGGATCGACGTTCCCGTGAACGCATGCACTGCAACAGCCAATCAGCATTCGCCGTGTGTGGAATACAGGAAAGCCATCATGTCACGACATCAAGCATCCCAGCCATCGCATGTGGTCGTTTTATCTTTTTAATAACTGGCTTATAGAAATAATCAAGACCTCCATTCTCCCGCATGACCCGTCCGCCGTCCCAGCATGAACGAACCATGAATGCGCCTTTTCTCCCAGGAAATGTTGGTCACCCGAGGGTGCGATCAGACGGCTGCACGCCGGCATCCCATGTAGCCTCCCCCCCCCCCCCCGTCTGCGCCCGGCATGGTACGGTCCGACGCCGCCCGGCCGGCCCTCCGGATGGAATCCGGTTTGTTTACATGCATGACTCGGGGTCGAACCGGCCGGACTGGCGGTGCATGGCCGACCCCGGGGCGGCGGCGTGAGCCGCACGGCTCGCGGAAGCACGATAAGGCAGCCGGGTCGTCGTCGGACGATGTCCGGAAGTGCAGCACGCCGCTCTTATCGGTGCGAGCATCACGCAGCCTCAGCATGAGCGGCTCGGAGGAAATACGGGAAATGTGTCTGACATGGCTGGAATTGAGTTTGTGCGCTTTGTGGCCTCGATGTTGGAGACGCTCCTATTTACTTGATGTGATTATTCATGAAATCTACTTTTTTTTAAACATTTTTTTTATGTAGTTCTGTTACGATAGCCGATAATCACGAGATTCCGTTTGTACGCAGAGGGGTTTCTGGGCGTTCGCAGGACACGGCGGCGCCAACGCGATAAAAACCGCCTTGTTTTATTGAGAAACACGTGACGGCGTCGATACTTATTGCGTTTGTTTAAATTGTCGTCAATGAATCTTGAACCGTTCCAAGGCAGCATTCATGCTAAAACCAGATGGGAATGGGGGATAAAATAAAAAACATACCTATTTTCACCCGTTACACCGTGATGAAAACAAAACTCGCCGATGAATCGGAGTCATTTTGTTCGATTCTTTCAATCGCTGAGAGTCGTCGGTTGTTTTTATGTGATTATGTCATATAGTATAATTCATTCAGTGTTGTTGAAGGAATTCTAGATTCTTTCAGCAGCTTTTTTAATTAGATTTCGGGGAGGTAATCACAGCGATCCTGCAGCGGCTCCTCCGAGCCCACCGTAGACCCGGCGGCAGGTTAATTGGTTTGGATTCTAATAAACTTTCTCTTATCTGCGTCAGAAGAAGCGTTTCTCCCCAGAGATATCTTCTTTTTTTTTCCAGCTTCGTTTTGCTTATTGGTCGTTCGGTCGCTCACCTGTTAATGATTTCCACGCCAGCGTATTCGCTCGGCAATTCATTTGTCGGAGTGAATCGCGGTTCTTTCAGAAGGCGTGGTTTTTATCGAGGTCCGCAAACCGGTGACGTCGTCTCTTGTTTCATTCCCCATCGTCTCGTCTTCGGACTAAATCTTGAGGCGAAAGGTAGCGCAAAGGGCGAAGCCTCCGACCGTGCAGCCGGGAACCCCTCAGCGGCTGATTCGACCGCTTGCTTGTGAGCTGATTTAAATGTTCGGTCGGTTTATTTCAAAAGGTATGCGCGAGCTGCTCGGTCTTGCAATGAGTCTGAAAGTCCAATTCTGGATCCTCGGACTTTTGTTTAGGAGTGAAAATTCAAATGATGACACAACTGAAGTTGTAGTCTGCGTGATATGTTTACGTCCGAAACAAAGATAGTGCAAATATTGCAACGCTGGAACTTGGCGCCGATGACAAAAACCAATAGAATGGGCTTTCAATCGTCCCCACAATGGGGGTGTTTCAGAAAGTGCGGTGGAGGTAGTTAAATCATTAATGTGGTAAGATAAAACAGTAGCATATATAAAAAAGAAATCCTCTTGACGATTCAGAAAAGGAAAGCAGCGTCCGCCTGCAGCAGCAACACGAGCGAGGGTGTGTGTGTGTGTGTGTGTGTGTGTGTGTGAGCGGATGAAGGAAGGAAATGTCAAAAGACGCTAACGGTGTTGGATTTGCGTCCGGTTAGCAGCGCGATTAAATTAGCATCATTAGCATAAGTCAAACAGGTGATCTGATGTGATAAGCGTGTCCAGGCGGGCCGAATCTGCATGAAAAAACACCTCGAGGTTCATTGCAGGACCGAACGGACGCCTTTTTTTTTTTTTTTTTTTTTTTGCGGCGTCCTTCTTTTAGCCGACAGTCCGGCATGACTTGACAGTTGCTGTTTTGAGCGCGTGACCTCCCGGCAGCTCACCTGGCCGGCCGACGGCCTCGGCGACCCGGCCGGCGAGCCTCACTGTAAGCATCTTGTGTCCTTCAGATGGAAGAGGGCGAGGGTTCAGTCCGCCCAGAATATGACTCTGTTAAAGCCCAGCGGAGCCCAGGGGAGGACAATCGGCGCCTGCTAGCTGCTTATCCTCCCCGCGCTGCCCCCGGCCCAGAACCCCTGCTCCCCCTAGGTAGTACCCATCTTCACCGGCATCAGCCCCCTGGTCTGTCAGTACCCCCGGGACATTGGAGCCGCCCTTGGAAACCACAGTCCACCCCATTCTTTCAAGGAGTACATGTACCTTCATCCCTCCCCGGGGGCCACAACACCTCCCTTTTTTGTTACGTGCATGCTACTGTCTCTTGGACGTCCTCCTCATCCATCCATCCATTGGTTCGTCGGTGGTTACCCGACCCCGACCCCCGACCCCGGTCTCGATTCGCCCTCGCTGATCTGGAATCCGGGGTTCAGGCAACCAGAGAATGCCGTCGGCGTGCCGAAGCCATTGTGGTTTGTCCGCCGTGCTTTGACCGTCTGCTTGGAAGTGTTTTTCCTTTCTGTTACTGCCGTTTGTTTTTCTGTTCCTTATAAAAATCACATTATTATATTTCTTGCGTAACCATGAGGGCCCTTGTTTGCTCCAAAAGTCCCCTCTCCCGTGTCACCTTGGTTTATTACAGAAGCTGCTCTGCTGCAGCTGCTGCTGCTTCCGCCTCCCCAGAAGTTAAATCATTGAGTTAAGATGACGCGCCGTCATTAAGTAGGCCATAGATCATCTGCTCCTTGTGTCTCGACGCGGCAGTAGAAATTGCATTCTTTTAATCTGCGAACTTGAGATTTATAACGGCTAATTTTGTTCCGCGCGATGACCGATGGCCGTTTCGTCGATGAGCGTCATTGGATCATCCGGTTAGAAAAGGGCCGCGTCGGCCGAATCGGGAAGTGAACTCACTGGTTGGGTTTCAATAGCGAGAACGGCTGTGTTTTGGCCGGATTCTCAAACCTCCAGGACACCACGGATGTTTGGTTTCGTGCCTCGGGCGTCTCCGGTTTCCTCCGCGAAGCTATGAAACATCACGAATGCCAAATCGAAGGAATGCACCTGTTGCGCATTAAAGTGATAAGATAGGAGACGTTTGAAATGTAGTTTTTAAAATACTTGTACCTGCTAGATCCAGTCTCCAGTCTCTTCCTTCACACCGTAAAGTCGGAGGAATCTTGAGAAAAGCTCCTTTACCCCTTTGAAATGTTGATTCTTCGCTTTCCCGCCTACATCTAGATGGGCTTGATCTGAGGAAACGGAAACTGGGTTTCTCGATCGGTCAAACAATAAGGAAGAAACCGGACAAAACACCTGAAAATGAGCCCTGGAGGACCGAGACGTGTCGGAAACCTCGTCTCCCGGTCGTTTCCGGGTCGTCTCACGCCGTTTAGCTTCCCCCCCCCAGCGCTCTCCCAGGCGGCGCATTGTTTTGCAGCTGCTGCACGACTGTCAAGGTGCCACTAAGTCATGGGCGGAATTCTGCTTAGTCATAAAAATACATCACTGGTCTGTTTACCAAATACAAACAAAAGCAAAGAAGAAATCCCACTTCCAGGAAACAAAAAAAACCAGCAGTCCGCGGTGAAATGTCAGCTGTTTTGTCCGATCGATGCGCCCGTCCGGGGCGTCGGACGAGCCAGTGACCTCGGGATCCTCGTCCGACGCTGAAATCTGATTGGATCGGCCGGCGTTTTGAGCGACGCCGTCGTTAAACCCGTGACGGGGCCGTGAGCGACAGGCTCTCCAGGAAACACGTCTCGTAGCGAACTCTGAATCCAGGTTAGATTATTTCACCGCTGCCGGGAAAATATGGATCTATTTTTACATTAAAGAACAAATGCAGTTTGCATTTTGCTCTGTTTCCATATAAATTCAAGTTTTGTTTTGTTTTTTGCATTATATTGGTTGAAATCGCCACCGCGGCACCGCTAGCTAGCATTCAGATGGGTTAGCGTAGCCGCGCCGGATGTAAACGCGCACACTTGTTTGTTTACATGCGTCGCCGGACATCCAGCAGATCCGGTAACCCGGTTTGTTTTGTTTCTTAAAATAGTTAAAACTCATCGGCTTTTCTCTTCAACGTAAGCAAACAAACGCCGCCGACGTAAACGGACGCCCGGCGCTGTTCTCCGCTCACCATTTCCATATTGATTTCCACGCTTTCGGCACGTTTTCCCTCCCTTTTGTAACCGCATGCAGTTGGTCCTCCACCCGTCACCATCGTCCCGTCCGAACGCGGCGTCCGGCCCGTGATGTGTGTTTCCTCTCTAACTCCCCCCGCTGGTTTTTCTTTCTTCCCGCCGCCAGTCTCTACCAGACGCCCAGGCGCAGACCCTCAGCTGTATGGAGTCCCTGTGCTGCTACCAACATGGGCAAAGCGGCTGTTCCCGCCTGGCCCACTTCCTGGAGCAAGTGACCGGGCCGTGCCAGAGCGGCGGCGGGAATCGCCACTCGTCCGGTCGCAGCAACAGGTGGGGAGCAGATCCGCGTCCGACGGGCGCCGAGGCCGCCTCGCGCTTTCAGATATCGGGTCCGCGGGCCCGGAATCCCAGGGGGAGGAAGTGTGGATCAAGCCGTTTTGGACTCGCGTCGAGTTTCTCGATTTTCCCGCTTACACCTTGTAACCGAAATGCTAGCCGGAGACGACGGAGCGGATCGTGACGGTTCGACACAGCATGCTGAGGAGGTCGGGGGCGTGTAATCTGTTCGTTTTCATTTAAACCCTCAGAACAGAGGCCCGCTCCGATATAGAGCCGCCCGGCGGGCCTCGCTATTATTCTATGTAACCGGTTCTGTGTGTGTGAAGCCCAAAACCCCCCTTGTGTGTCGGCGTCTTTCCGCCCCCCGATGTGATCCGTGGTTCCGTCCGTCCTCTCCGTTCCCTCCCTTCCCTCCGTAAGTCGCGCATCTGCGTTTTGGAGGAACGCCGTCTTAACACGTGACGCACTTTAGAAGATCACCTCGATGTCTGTTTGTGTCTTTGGATGGATTCCAGCGTAGCCGGGTGCTAAGCTACGCTAGGTGAGCCGGCAACTGAAGTGAAACGTTGGGTGTCAGAATGTCGAACGCAACGTGAGGATTTTATACGATATAGCAGAATTATGCATCCGGGCTCCTCCCGGACGGGCCTTTTATTCCGGGACCCAACGAGAATGTGGATTATTATTTATTCTCAATCATCTCCGGAAGCCCTCTGGGTTCCTGAGGCGGCAGGAGCTTCGTAGCAAAGCAGCCACGTCTCAAACAGAAGTGGGGGATTTCAAATCCTTCCAATAGATGGAGTCATAAGAGTCATCTTCTAAACCAGGGCTCGGCGACCTTTAACACCCGAAGAGCCATTTGGACTCGGTTTCGGCTGTATATATTGCCTTTTATTACCTTTACACTTTTTATAAACAAGTGTGAAGTGTGTTGCTTCTGAAATTCACAAAGTATGACGGAGAAAATTAAATTAAATTTATGTAATGAACTCATTTTGAGCTTTGGGCTTTCAGAGCGTGTAGCGGAGGCTTGACCTGAATTTTAAAAATAAATTGGGAAAAAAATCACTTGTGTCAGTAAACAGTAAAAAATAAAAATTTGCAAAATATCTTCATAAATATTTATTTTACCTGGTTTATGGGACTTCTGCTCCTGAACTTCTGCACACAGCATCTGCAAACCGGGACTTTACCGGCTTATTTTGAGCGGCGAAAAATAATAAACATAATTTTATTCAATATTTCAAGATCACAATAATCTCCCAACTTAGAACTAAAAGTCAAAAAAAAAAAAGGAATTAACACAAATGAAATACACTTCAATTAAATATTTATAATATATTTTCCCACGCCGCTCGGAGCCGCGGCGTAAAGATGGCAGAGGTTGCCGACCTCCGGGATAGAAGATGTCGGATTTTATGACAACAAGGAGTCGTTTTCCTGCCCGGTTGTGTTTCCCGTACGTTTGGAGCTGCGTTGCGTCTGCGGGAAAGAATACAAGGCAGCGAGCTGAGTCGGCATTTATTCCAGGGCGGCGTTTTTGGGGGGGGTCGTCGTGCATTTTGTCAACGACCCGATCTGGCTTTTCTGCTGAGTAATGGATACCCTCCCGGCAGCCCGGGTCGCTCGCTATCGATCGCGTCGATAGTGAAGATGTCGCATTTTTGTCGTCGCACGTGCAGGAAGTCCCTCAGCGGCACCGGAGTCCGAATTTCCAGGAACGACGTGCATCGGTTTAACCATAAACCGTATTTATCCAACGGTAATTAGCGTCGCAATCCGGATGTTTTTTTTGTCAGGAAACGGCGAAATTATTTCCGTTTCGCCCCGCGTCTTCTCATTGTCGCATCCTCTTATTTCCTCCAGAGGGAAAGATTGATTTTTACTTTTATCTATTTTATTTTTTTTTTCCCTTCTCCTTGATCTGACCTTGGCTTAAAGCCACCCATGGATTCCTCCAAACAAGCGAGCGACAGCTAATTTGTGCGCGGCGCTGGTCTTCTGGCCTCTCCTGCGAGCTCCACCAAGAAGCAACACTTGTATGTCTGGGATGGATATTTGGCCTTAAATGCTAAGAAACTGCCTGACGTCGTATTTGCGGCGCTTGTCAACCGGCGCGGCGAGGATATTTACAACGTATACAAGAAAGCCGGTGTTTATCCGGCGCCCGGTTGCCGGATCCCGGCCGTCGCAGGAAGCGAGTGTCGGGTGTCGAAATGGTTTTCCGTCATAAACGGGAGACGGATCTGGCCGGCGTCGCCGTCACGCCTCGGCAGCTGCGCTTCCATCCCGACGTCGAGCGCTTCTCTCTTTGAAATGTTAATTCTGGAACATCAAAACATTCTCGTACGGCTCGCGGATTAGGAATGTCTTTGGCCGGACGGGTCGCAGGCGCCGCAGGGAAGTGTGATATCTGACAGGTTGAACTCTGCTTTGTACCGCTTCCAGTTGTAATAGCGAATCATAAATACCTAATTATACCGCGGGGACAAAAGGCTTTAAGCACACATTGAACTCCCGTCCCCTCGTTTTTCTTCTCCTTGAAAAATAAAAACACTCCCTTTATGTTCAAACCTGTTTTTGTTTTGGCTTCAGACGTTACTTTAGACAGATCGTCCGACGACGCCTTCCATGTTGGGGTCGGAAACCCGACCCTCCCCGAAACGTGTGGTTTGGAGAAATCGAAGCGGGTGGCGGCCTTTGGATCCATCTTTTTTTTTTTAATACCGTTTAATTTTTTAATATTAAAGCTCAGATGGGAATTATATAAAGGGTGAGACGAGCGCTGTTTCTGCTCCAGCCATGAACATAAACGTCGTATTAGATGGCAAAACAGGATCTGCAGTGTCTGCAGCCTCTGGCCCTCCTCTTGGACGACCCCATCGGGACTCTGCGGTTCTCGTACCGCCGATTCTTCGTTTCCGGTGCCGATTTCCCGAATGTATTTGAAGATTCGTTTGGATGGAAAGCTAAAACGGAAGCTCGGAGGTCGTACCGACGGCTCGGACGTTGGCGTTACATGTCATCGTTTGATTTTCAAATAATAGAAATGGAGTGAATCCAGGGACGATCGAGCATCCGCCGCTTCTGCTCCCGTTCCTCCCCGAGCCGGGAGCCGTACCCTAAACCCCCGAAGTTGCCAGGAAGCGTAGTCTCAGCGGGATCTTTTATTTTGCTACTCGCTGTGACTAATTAGCCTTTTTCTATCGGATCCTAAAGCCTTATCCCGTGTTCCCGAGAAGAGTCCGACGCAGGGAGCGTACTTGTCTTCTAATCCGGGCCGTCCCGAGCGAGTGGGGCTTAACGCGCCTTTGTCCACAGCACTTGTATGCCCGGTTCGCAGGCCGCGACTCCACTCGACCGGTCGGCCGGAGGAAACAACAAGACGGCTCCGACCGTGGTGTTGCATGGGGGCCGCTGTTGCCTTTCGGTATTTTGTATACAGTGTAAGCGTTCGTGTACTTGTGCACCCCTCGTACACTCCCCCCACCTCGTATGTCCTTGTCCTTCTGTGTCTGAAATCTACATAATGTTGCCTTCCAGATTGGGAATGAATTATTCATGTGGCGCCGACCTCCATCGTGAGCCCCGTCTTGTCACCCTCCACCCGCTTCCCTTCTTGTCTCGGCTCCCTAACAGTTTATCCCCAAAGTGTTTCCTGTCGCGACCTCGGGCGGCCCAGGGTACGCAGGTGACAGTGCCTAAAGTCAAACCGCCATTTGAATCAGTGTCCCGTTTGGAGTCCCTGGTTGGCCGTGTCCTTCAAATGGTTGTCTGCACCTCAGAAAAACAGTTTGACACTAAAAAAGATCATTCGGAATTAAAGAAATAAGCAATTTGGTCAGGAGATCCACCATCCCAAGCCCTCCTCAGCACTACATCTGTCGGCGAGGAGGTGTCGCTTCCGTTCCCTCGCTCCTCCCTGCCGGTGCTTCCCTGAAGAGGCTCCTTGGACCCCTCAGAACGTCGGTTCCTCGTGACCGTCCCGTCACAGAATTCTTCCTGGTCTTTGATATTCCCAAAACCGATCCTCCTCGTTGCCTTGTATGTTTTCTACTGCATGTGTTTGTCGGTGTTGTTCGATGTACCACAGTTATCGTTTTTTAGTTGAAGACGTCGGGATGTTTGAGGAGCCGCGATCTCCAACTTTAGGGTTTCTGTTTTCCACGCGGGATCGTTTTCCCGGCGGTCGGAGCCGCAGACGCGAGGCGGGAACGTTGTTTATTCATTCCTTCAATCATGGCTTCCTCCTTCTGATTATCCTGTTGATTTGGATCCACGGGCCGAGTGGCTCAGGTCTCGTCTCACCACCTCCCGCCTCCTTTCTCTTTGGATTTTGCTCAAGAAGGCTCCTAAAACAGGTTTCAGCAGGACTGAAAGAGTACAAACCTGTGAAACAATGATTTTTTCAACTGCTCTAAGGGGTTTATTGGGGTCGTAGGAGAAGCTCGTGAGACCAGACCTTCGATACTCAGCCTCCATGACATTAATGGTTTTTATTTATTTTGATATTCCACCTCCATCCTTCATTAGCTTCATGTTTGTCCCGCCGGTGAAGGTTCTTTGGAGTTGCCGTCTCCGCCGCCTCCTGAGCCCTGGTTTGTTACCGCCCTCCCCGCCCCCCTAACCCTCAGTCACTGCTGCTGTTTCCAGGTCTTGGGGCGACGTGGACAACTTCTACTCCAACGATCGTAGCATCCTGACGCTGTCGCCCATCGAGGCCACGCACTGCTGACTCACCCGATGGCAGCGCCCCGTCCCGTCCCGCCCCGCCCCGCTAGAACCTCATTGCATTATCCGACGGATTGTCCAGGAGCTTTCGTATCGCGTGAAACCAAAGGACTCGGTATCTCCGATGGGGGGGGGGAGAACTTCGAAAAGGAAACGGCAGCAGCTGCTGAAAAAGACCTCCCTCGGGTAAAAAACCCCGGTTTCCCGACTCAAACGAGAAGTACATGTCCTGCTCCGGGGCTTCCGGTTTGTCCGCCGCTAGCTCAGCTGGAAAGGGAAGAAGAGACCCTCCGGAGCTCCCCGACCCCCCCGGTAGAATCCAGGAGCCTCTTCGGGTCTGGAGGTTCCCTCTGGACCTTCTGTGCCCGTAGACGGCGCTCCTGGATCTCCACAGTGAAACCAAAGAGCAAAGGTTTGAGACGAAAGCCGACCAAGAGTTTATTTTTGTGCCTCCGTCGGACTCCAGAACTGTTACCGTCGTTCGCGCTGCTTTTTTTCCCCGGCCGACTTTTGCGTCGCTCTCAACGGAAGTCGGTCGGGGGTCGTTTATGAAGCCATACGTTTTCAGGAAGTGATGGAAGGTTCTGTAAATAGAAGCAGCCCGTTTGGTTCGTGAAGCCCCTTTAGATGCCTTTTCACTCAGCCCGGGGAGCGCCAGGAGGGGAGGGTTCCTCCTGGACGCTCCACAACCAGGGTTGGAGAATCCCGTGGTCGCGGACGTCCGAACTCCAGATGCAGAACGTCACCAAGTCCGACCAGGACTCGGGCCGGACGGCGGAGAAGCTCATTGCACGAGTCATCAGATCCACATTTCACTCTTCTGTTTTCTCCCATCCTCTTTTTGTTTATCTTTTTTCTTTCCATGATGTCTTTTCAGCTCCGCGCGTTTCTTTTTTCGCGACTCGCCGACGAGATTTGCGCGTCCCGTCGTCGCCGTCGTCGTCCGCGGTCGTGCTTCTCGACGCGCTCGCGAGTCTGAACCGCCGTAAGACGGTACTTTGTGTGTCTGTGAGTGTTTGTGTGCGGTTAACTTCATGGCGGTACGAGCTTTGGACGCTAAGCTCTGGACGCTAAGCTCCGGACGCTTCGCTCCGGGCGCTTAGCTCTGTATGCTTAGCTTTGGACACTTAGCTTTGGATACTTAGCTTTGGACGCTTAGCTCCGGACGCTTAGCTCTGGACGCTTAGCTCCAGATGCTTAGCTCTGGGTGCATAGCTTTGGACGCTTAGCTTTGGACACTTAGCTCCGCACGGTTAGCTCCAGACGCTTAGCTCTGGACGCTAAGCTCCGCACGGTTAGCTCCAGACGCTTAGCTCTGGACGCTAAGCTCCGCACGGTTAGCTCCAGACGCTTAGCTCTGGACGCTAAGCTCCGCTCGCGCGATCCCACACGACCTCGGCTGTTTATTGTTGCTCGTTTTGTTTCCGACTTTATCGACAGATGCCGTCGAAAGCGCAACCGTTTGTGCGCATTTATTTTTCGCCGTGAAAACGTGGCCCGTGAAACAGCGAGGAAGAAACACCAGTGCAGGTGGAAAGGTGCTCCAGTCGCCTGAGAAAAATCTCCAAATAGTGAGGATTAAACAAATATCTGACCTTTAAATTTGTCAATAGGTTTCGACATACTTTCTTTGGACTTCGGAGCGTCTTTGGGTTTATTTTGTCGGGGATTCGAGGCCGTTTGTTGAAGGCGACAAATTTTAAAAAATGCAGTCGGATTTTGGGGAAATAAAAAAAAAACAAACTGGGTGAACGCGGGAAAGAAAAAGGTCATGAGCGCTTCACCGTGAAAGAAAACCATATGTTTGGTGAAAAAGAAGCATAAAATCATAATTCTGACCAAGAAATAACATAAAATGTGTATATATATCTTTATTTATAGATATATATTATATAACTTAAGGCTTTTTATTCCCCAGGCTGTGGAAAGCTGCTACAAAACGCTGTTGCATTTTGAGAAAAGTACTACTTGAATTTAGAAGAGGGATTTAAATTTGGGATTCTGTTGCTATTGGTTGAATCGACCACACACACACACACACACACACACACACACACACACACTCAATATTCTCAGACCGAAGCTCCTCTTCTTCGGGTTTGTAGTTTTCACGTGGTTGGAAAATGTTCTGTGAAGCTGTTGATGATCGTTTGCACTTTCAAGAATTCCCTCAGATTTAAAAAACAATAATAATAATAATAACAATAGATTTTTTTATTTGTTATTTAAGGTTTCGAGCCTTTTTTTTTTTCCACTCCCTGTGTTTATTGTTAGAAAATAACGACCAAGCGATGCTTCGAGGTGAGACCGCAGGCAAGTTTGACTTTACATAAAAGAAAATATATATTTTTGAATTTATTTTCAGCAAAAAAAGATTAGTTTCGCATTCTATCTGGCGGCGACCGCAGGAGTCGAAGCTCCCAGTGAACCTTTAAACGCGCCAAACAGTGGAATCAAAGTTCCTCTTGTGTGTCCGTCGACGTGGAAGCGCCCGAATCCATCCAGAGAGCCAAGAACTCAAAACGCGACGGAGTAAATAAACCGACGGACTTAACGATCTCAATGTTTGGGTCATTTTTGTGAATCTAAGCCGTGAAGGGAAGCAGCGCCAGGAAGCTGCAGGTCAGCAGCCGTTCGGGCGTCGACCCAGACGCCAACCGTCCCCTCGTCCGCCTTCGCCGTTCACGCGCGATTTATATCGAGCCAGATTTTTCCCGATCGGTCGTCGTCTCTCGAGCGTTTCTCACTTTGCGCAGTTTTGGTCGTAACCGCAGATTATAGATGTCAGACGGCGTCTCCGTTGACCTCCTCAGACTTGAACTCCATGGGGATTTAAATAAACTCGGAAAGGTGGGGGTTTTCTGCATCAGAATACCCCGTCACACACACACACACACACACACACACACACACACACTCACACAGCAGGCGAAATGTTGATTTTTTTTTTTTTTTTTTTTATTTCAATGTATTTTTTTTCTTCCGTTCTTCTCGCTGCTCTGAGAAAACTCCCTTGGCGGCTCCTCGGTTTGACTCGCTGTCCGTGTCTTTCCTCACTCCTGTATGTTCACCCGTCTTATAGCTGATGTTTATGAAAATGCGAATCTATTTACGAAAATAAATACATTTTTAAGAAGCAAGAAGTGTTTCCTTCCTTTTTAAAGATTTAAAGTCAAAGTCTGCTTTTTTTTTGTTTTTGTTGTCAGTGTCTCTGCATGTGATCGACGTACAGAGGAATGGAGGAGACATGTCTTTTCATCTAATGAATCAAATGAACAAAATAATAAGAACAGAGTGCGAGAGTTTTTTTTCAATGCCAGGACTGTGGCCTAAGAAAGAACAAAACAAAAAAAAATTATAATTAAATCCTACATCCTGTAAAGCTCATCTGCCGCCAGGCCACGCTGTGACGCTCTTCTGCGTCCGGGTTTCCAAAAGCAACAAAAGTTCTTTTTTATTAAATCTGGAAAAAAACAAGTATCATAAACCCCTTCCTTACCACACATACATAATGATTTTATGTTATAGTGTATTTTTGTATGTTGCAAGCGGCCATTTAGTTAGCTATAGCCTGTAGAAGTTAGCCTATGGTGTGCTAACATGTAGATATATACATACGTGTGCATACACGTATGTATCTACACCAGAGACGTGCAGTCTGTAGAGGCAGAGGAGGCCTGGGCCTCACCTGACATCATGGAATGAAAAAAATATAAGATGAAAAAGTAAATTAAACGGTTATATTTATTCAGTGGTTTGTACTATAAAGTTATTTTCCACTTCACCATTATTAGTTTTTTTGTTTTTTTTTTTAATTCACATTTACAATTTGAATATGATTAAGAGATGTGCGTTGACACGGCAACCAGCTGAGCCCACTATGGATTGCACAATGATTCTGCTAACTGTGCTAGCATGCTATGGACTGAGACCGTATCGCTGTCTCTGTGGATGTCACTATTGAAAAAAACACTTTTAATATATGAACTAAATTTCCATAGTTTAGCTGATGTGTATAATGTTTTACATCAATAACTAACATGTTTCTTGTGCTAAGCGATCATAAAACCACTGTGAAGAGACACCAAGTGAGGCACGCAGTGACGGTGCCTCATGGTAGAGGGCGCCGCTGATCCCAGGGATCCGTCTTACTACTCGGCTACAGAATAATAGAATTAGCAATAGCAAGCTACAGTAAACGGTTAGCAATTCAAGTGCAGCCATCGCTAGCCATCTCCGGCCGGTGGTCACCGTTCCGGCTACGACAGCATCAACGGAGCGCTCATTCTGAGCACCGAAAAGACTCAAAACATACAGTCAGAACAGGACGGATCAAGGACGACCATCTTCACTGGCAGTGATTTCCATTGAGACAGAGAGACTTTTAAAACTGAAGAAAGAAACTTCAGAAGCAGCAGCGCATGGACTTCGTTTCTAAGTAAAGGTAAGAGATAATAGATTTTTTTTACATGTGCTTTTTTTTCTATGCTACAGTTTGTATATTTAAGGAATGCTGATATGATATTTTAAATAAAACACGTCGACTGCTGCCAATAAAATGATGAATAAGCTTCTCTGTAGGGTTCATGTTTGTAAATCTGACAGTGATGACGTCAGTGCCTCACTGATCTTCACAGTTGGGTAAAAAAGTATTTAGTCAGCCACCAATTGTGCAACAAAAGTTCTCCCACTTAAACATTTTAGAGGTTTGTAATTTTCATCATAGGTTCACTTCAACTGTGAGACACAGAATGAGGAGGAAAAAAATCGTCTGATTTTTAAAGAATGTTTTTTGCATATGACTGTGGAAAATAAGTATTTGGTCAGCCACAAAAGTTCATCTCAATACTTTGTTATTTACCTTTTGTTGGCAATGACAATCTCGAGGTCTTCTCAAGGTTTTCACACTGTTGCTGCTATTTTGTCCCATTCCTTCATACAGATCTTCTCTAGAGCAGTGATGTTTTGGGGCTGTTGCTGGGCAACATGGACTTTCAACTCCCTCCTACTATGGGGTTGAGATGTGGAGACCGACTAGGCCTCTCCAGGACCTTGAAATCCTTCTTTCTAAGCCACTGCTTCGTGTGTTTGGGATCATCGTCTTGCTGAAAGACTCGGCCACGATTCATCTTCATTTATCTCCTTAAATCTCACCATACATGGCCCTGTTCATTCTTTCCTTTCCACGGATCAGTCGCCCTGGTCTCTTTGCAGAAAACTACCCCAAATTATGATGTTTCCACTCCCCTGCTTCACAGTAGTCATGGCGTTATTTGGATGCAACTCAGCGTTCTTTCTCCTCCAAACACAAGTTGAGTTTGTACCAAAAAGCTCTACTTTGGTTTCATCTGACCAGAGGACATTCTCCCGATCCTCTACTGGATCCTCCAAAAGCTCTCTAGCAAACTTCAGAGGGTCCTGGACATGTACTGTCGTAAGGTGCAGGTCTACAGTTTGGTTTCTCCTTGGTCTCGGCCACAGTGGAGTTTGGACTGTGACTGTTTGAGGTTGTGGACTGGTGTCTTTTATTCTGATAACCAGTTCAAACAAATGCCATTAATCTGAGAAAGATATGGAGGACCGAGGAGCCTCCTACAAAAGAAGTTGCAGGCCTGTGAGAGCATGAATTCTTGCTTGTTTGTAGGCGATCCAATACTTATTTTACCAAGGAATTTACCAATGAATTCATTAAAAATCCTACAATGTGATTTCCTGGATTCTTTCCCCCAATTCTGTTTCTCATACTTGAAGTGAAACTACGATGAACATTTCAGGCCAATCATCCTTTTAGTTGGAGAACGTGCACAAATGGTGGCTGACTAAACACTGTTATGTGTATGAATGTGTGTATGTATGTAATGTATGTCTGTAGGTGTATGTATGCATGTGTTTATATGTGTATATAAGTATGTAAATATGAGTCTTTGTATGTGTCTATGTATGTGTATGTACATATGTACTTTGAATGTCTGTATGTATATATGTATCTATCTATGTATGTATATATGTTGTATGTATGTGTATGGATATGTATGTGAATGTATGTATTATAGGGACGTATGTATGTATGTATGTGTTGAGGTATATACATTTACGTGTTTGTTTTTATGCATATATGTATGTACAGTGTGTGTGCATGTATATATGTTTGTATGTATATATGTGTGTTTATGTATATATTTTTATATATATCTTTATACATGTGTATGTTTATGTATATATGATTCAATATATTTGTGTATATATGCGTATATATGTATATATATACATATATATATCAATTCACACATCAATACATGTGTACAATTGGATGTGTACATTCACATACATACATACATGCAGACATACATAATTTATAGATACAAACAACTACAAATAACTAAATACGTACATACATACATGCAATTCTACATATATATATATACACAAAGGCATACAAAAATACATATATAGATAAACACATAAACAAATACATAATCACATACATAGATGCATACATACACACAGAAATACATTAATGTATACATACACACATACCTATATATGTACAAACATACATTCATACATATATATACACGCATACATACATAAACATAAAAACATACATACGCACATAAATAAATACATGAATACATACATGTATAAATACATACATAAATAGATAGATATAGTATATATATATACATGTGTATGTACATGCAATTATGCACATGTAGGTACATATTAAAATCGATACGTACAAATATAATTACAAAATGAATGTATGAATTACAAAAATTCATACATACATGTATACATACATTCATATATACTTATAAACATACATACATCCATGTATACAAACACACATACATATATATACTTACATACATATGTACATACATACAAACATACATATGTACATACACATACATACCAATACATGAATAAGACAAATATTCCTACATACATACATGTACTGCATACGTACATATATACATATATAAATACACAGATACATAAATACATCCAAATATACACATGTATATACATAAATATAT
>NC_141284.1:2035264-2100264 GCF_037954325.1 Fistularia commersonii
ATGCAATGATTTCTCACCCTCTCTCTCTCTCTCTCTCACACACACCCACACACACACACTCACACACACGCTCTGGTCCGAACAGGAAGTGACGTTCCCCCGTCTGCCCTCAGGTTCCTGCACGGCGAGTACACGGTGGAGGTCGCCATCAACGACTACCTGGACATCTACTGCCCGCACTACGAGGGGTCGGAGGCCGCCGACTTGATGGAGCGCTACGTGCTCTTCATGGTCAACTACGACGACTACACCACGTGCGACCACAGGAGGCGGGGCTTCAAGCGCTGGGAGTGCAACCGGCCGCAGGGCGCCAGCGGCCCGCTGAAGTTCTCCGAGAAGTTCCAGCTCTTCACCCCCTTCAGCCTGGGCTTCGAGTTCCGACCCGGACACGAGTACTACTACATCTGTGAGTACCGCACACAGGAGCTACATGTTTGGGTGATACACCGCTACGTCTCTTAGCCGCACCGCTAACAATAACACGATATGTACACAATACATACCGGATTTTTTTTTTTTTTTTTTTTTTTTTCCCCAGAACAGTGGTTGTAACACGGCTGATGAAAAAGATGAATAATAAACGATGAATAATAAAAAGATACTGCCGTCCGTCGCTTCGCTATCCCCGCTTTGTCCTCCTCCAGATGATGCTATCTTAGCGTTAGCGCTCTAAAAACCGTTAAAATTGTCTTTTTCGTTGTCGCAATTTTACGTCATTTTTTCGGTCCGATGTTACGAGGCTAATAATCCATAAATTAGCTGCATCGTTGTTTAAATGGAGAGTTCAAAGCGTGCGGAAAAAGTAAAAGTTCAAGTACTACATGAGTACCCCTGTGTGTGTGTGTGTGTGTGTGTTACTACAAGTGCGCCACAAGTACCGCTTTAAGTACGTTTGTGTGTGTGCATCAACATGCATGTGTGTTTACATCTGTGTTTGTTTGTCTATGTGTGTTTTGTCTATTTGTGTGTCTGTGTGTTGTGTTACTAAAAGCACAATGCAGGTGTGTGTGTGTGTGTGTGTGTGTGCCTATGTGTTTGTGTTTATTTATGAGTGTATGTCTGTGTGTCTATGTGTGTGTGTGCGTGCCTATGCTTATGCATTTGCTTTTTGTGTGTGTTTTTGTGTGTCTACAATACATTACACAAGTGCCCCTGTGTGTATGTGCGTCTGTGTGGTTTTTTTTGTGTAGTTGTGTGTGTCTATATGCGTGTGTATTTACATTTATGTGTTTGTGTCTATTCATCCGCGTATGTGTGAGTGTATGTCTGTGTTTCTACCTGTGTGTGTGTGTGTGTGTGTGTATGTGTGTGTGTGTGTTTATGTGTGTCTCCATGAGTGTGTTTATGTGTAGTTTATGTCTATGTGTGTGTATGTGTGTGTGTTTATGTCTGTATGTGTGTGTGTATATGTGTGTGTGTGTGTGTGTGTCTGCATGGGTTGTCTATGTGTAGTTTATGTCTATGTGTGTGCATGTGTGTGTGTATATGTGTCTGTGTGTGCTTATTCGTGTCTAGGTGTGTGTTTATTTGTAGTTTCTGTCTACATATGTGTCTATTTGTGAGTGTGTTAACGTCTGTGTGTGTGTGCGTGTTTGTGAAACTACAAGTACTACACAAGTACTCCTGTGTGTGTGAGTGTGTCGTTATATGTGTCCACTTATGTGTGTTTACGTCTAGCTCGTGTCTACATGTGAGTGTGTCTATGTTTGAGTGTGTTTCCATCTGTGTATGTATGTGTGTGTGAGTTTGTGTGTGAGCTTGTGTGTTTTTGTATAAGTACAAGTACTACACATATACGTGTGTGTATTTGTGTGTTTACATCTAGTTTGTGTCTGCATATGTTAGTATGTCTATTTGTGAGCGCGTTTATGCGTGTGTGTGTGATTTTGTGTAACTACAAGTACTATACAAGTACTCCTGTGTGTGTGTGTGTGTATATTTCATTTTTATATTTTTATATATTTTTAATTCCTCTCCCTTCAGCCGCAGGGAATCTCAAAATCTTTGTACTTAAGACCTTAAGACACTTTATAGCCTGACTTGTCACTCTGACACTTTTATTTGTATTTCTTATTCTCCCCCTTTTTTTATACTGTTTATACAGTTTCCTACTATTATTTATTATTGTTATGTTTTACTTGAAACTCTGGCACAACAATTTCATCGGGATAAATAAAGTTGTTCTTATTCTTAATCTTATTCTTATAAATGTTAGTATGTGTGTGCTTTTGTGTAACTACAAAAACGTTCTCCTGTGTGTGTGTTTGTATGTTTGTATGTGTGTTTCCGTGTGTTAGTTTATGTGGGTTTTTGTGTAAATACAAATACTACAATTACTACTGTGTGTGTATGCGTGTGTGTGTGTGTGTGTGTGTGTGTGTGTGTGTGTGTGTGTGCGTGTGTGCGCACGCACGCGCGTCTACATGTGTGAGTCTATTTGTGAGGGTTTTTATGTCTGTGTATGTTTGTGTGTGTGTGTGTTTATTTCTGTGCGTCTACATGTAAATGCTTACATCTAGTTTGCGTCTACATGTCAGTGTCTATTTGTGTGTTCACATGTATGTGTGTGTGTGTGTGTGTGTGTGTATGTATGTATGTATTTATGTTTGTGCGTGTGTGTATGAATGTAGGTATGTGTGTGTGTGTGTGTGTGTGTATGCGTGACCACACACACGCTACCAACAACAATCCCACTGTGATGTCACCCGTGGTGAGATGATTGAAAGCTGTAGAATGCAGAGGCTGCAGTACCTCGTTCCTCCTGTAGGGGGCGCTGTCGCGCAGCTAACCGAGCTTCCTGTTATTTTGCTCTCCAGCATCTCCACATCCCAGCCTGGCGGGGAGGCCGTGTCTGAAGCTGAAGGTCTACGTCAAACCCAGCAGTGAGCTTCCTCTTCTTCTTCTTCTCCTTCTTCTGCTTCCTCTACCACCTGCTCATCGAGTTTTTCATGTGTGTGTGTGTGTGTGTGTGTGTGTGTGTGTGTCAGATGACTCCGTGTACGAGTCTCCAGAACCCTTCCTGACGGACGACACCACCGGCGGCTGTGACGCCGCAGAGCCGCGCCTCTTCCTGCTGTCGGCCATGTTGGTCGCCGTCTTCCTCCTCCTCCTCCGCTCCTCTTAGCCCCTCCCCCTTCTAATTGGAGGCTAAGCCCCGCCCCCCGTCGTCCGACCGTCCCAGGCTCGGCCAATGAGAGGAGGGGCGGGCAGGCGGGCGGCGCCGAGCGTCCCTGGCGGCGAATATCATTCCCGGAGGGACACGTCGGCGAAAACAACCTCGCCTGGAACTCGAGGGAAAATCAGAAGAACAACTTGACAAAGGTGGAATCAATCAAGAATCAATTAACTCGTTAATTGACTTATTGATTAACTTGTTAATTAGTTCTTAAATCGAAGGGTAAAAACGTTAACATAGAAAGTCAAATCTGTCAAAGGGTTTCAGGAGACGCCACCGGAAGAACTCCTTCCAGGAACTTCTGGGGGAGGACCAGCTGGTCCCCTGGTTGGTCACATGGTTGATCACCTAATTGATCACATGGTTCTTCACCTGGTTTGTCACCTGGTAGATCACTTCTGGTTGTTCCAGGTCCCGTCTCTTCATGGTTCTGGAGGATCAGATGGATTTGACCTTCTGGACCCCAAACACTTTGTGTCCCAGGTCCATGACCTGCTTCTCCTCTGCAAACGCTCGGCCGTGGCTGAGGAACGGTTTGGTTTCCGGGCTTTTCGCTTCGGGGGAGAAGATCCAATCAGCAGAAGATCTGCCAACATGAAGAAAAAAAAAAAAACGCATTTCAAAATAAAGCCCAGAAGTTTGAAACTCCTCAGAACTCAGTCAGAAGCTGCTCTGAAGACGTCTGCCATCGGGTGGTAGAACTTTCTAGATGTTGCAGGAACCTCCTTGGAGAACGTTGAGACCAAACATCTGGAGCCGGAGCTTCGAAGAGGTTCCTTACGGAGAGCTCTGGTCAACTTGGTCGCCCCGGGAAACAGGAGGAGGCGGGGCTTCCGTCCGCCGTTTCTCCCGCGACCAATCAGCTGCGAGGGCTTCGGCATAGAGACGCAGAAGAAAAAGGGTCGGGTTTGATGACGATCAGGAGATCGTTTTCCTTTTTCTTTTCGACCAACAAACGGACGGGAGGTCTCAGCGGGTTGTCATGGAAACGAGGAAACCACCGAGTTTTTGCAATAACGGTAATGACCGTGTTATTACATGATAACTGATACGTTTAAGTGTAACAACCATAAATATAACCATTCAGGTTTTGACCTTTAAAAAAAAAAAAACAATGAAAAATAATCTTTAAATATAAAAAATTGTGATTAAAAACCAAGAATGTAACATTTGATATAATGTTACAACACACAACAAAGTGAAAATGAAAAGAAAAATGTTGTAACGAACCGCTTTTTGCGTTTCCGTGGTTTCCACACCATGGCTTGCGTCGCCGTTCCATTTCAAAATGGCGGCGGCGGCGGCGTGCAGATGCCCCGCCCCCTTCCTCCTCCAGCCAAAGACTCTTCTTTCCTATCTGGCGCTCTGATTGGCTCCCTGTTTCCTTTCCTATCGTGTAATTTTTTTTTATTTGTTCGTGTCAAAGTAATAAAAAGTTTTGAATGTTTGTGCGAAACGAAACCAATCAAACATGGCCTTTCTCGCTTGGTGCTGAACTTTTCGTGCGTTTGTGCGTGCGCGCGCGTGCGTGTGTGTGTGTGTGTGTGTGTGTGTTGGGTAGCGGCGACCACGGCGTGGCCAGATGTGGGCGGAGCTTGTGTGTGCAGGGAATGCTGGGAAATGCAGTAACTCGACGGATGCACTGTGACGGAGGATGACGGACAGGTGACCTCATCGCCACGTTTCCTGTCTGCGTTGTTTGGTTCGTGAGCGTTTATTAGCGGCGCCGTGTTTACTTCGTGCGTGACGTCAAAACGCGGGAAGGAAGCGGGTTTGGAAAGGGGGCGGGGCTCCGCTCGCCGCTTCCTGTCCGCGTCTGTGTTTTTGTTTTGTTTTTTTTTTTTTTTTCTACATCAAATGTCTGCTTCTGTTCCGGGTAAAAACAAAACAAACAAACAAAAAAAATAATGTTTTTGTATATTTTCTTAATGGATGCTTATAAAGTCTCGTTCAGGAATGCATTTATCTGATGGCGGGGAGCGGGTGGGAGGGTGGGTTGGGGTTCAGAGGTCACGGGGGCCTCGCCAAGACTTCCTACTTCCTGCTGCATGAACAGGAAATGAAAGAGTGGAAATTGTTCCAATGTGTTTGAATCTGTGTTTGATGAAATCATCACGAATAAACCAAAATAAGTCCACCCACATCTGCCTCTTTGGTTATTACACTGTTATTACACTTCTATTACACTGCTATTAGTCCCGCCGTGTGTGTGTGTGTGTGTGTGTGTGTGTGTGTGTGTGATTATCGATCACCTGACAGGTGTGGAGGCCCCCGAGGAGCAGACCTCATTGATCTGCTCGCAGAAGGATCAGCCAGATGTTCTCCACCATGCCCTCAAGTACTCAGTGGTTATTACCGTGTAATTACATGGTCATTATTATTGATCACTGTTGGAATTATTTTCCTTGAAATTATGCGGATGTCCCTGATTTTACTCTTTTTTTTTTTTTTTTTTTCTAATTTAATCAACATTTTGAAGCAGCGTCTCAATCACTTGTAGGTAATTGAATTGAATAATATGGTTAAAACTCCAATGATCATGTGAATTTTTTTTTTTTTTTCTCTGCTTATTTTTTTCTTAACATTATAAACTGTTTTGCCTTTTATTTTTCATTAGGATTTTCAAAACTCTTCATCAATTCATTTGCACAAGATGACTAAAATTTTCAGTAAATGTATGTAAAGGAATTATAACACAACTACCGGTAAATAAACAAAAACTAAAAAATCAGCTTTAATAAATCACAATAATAAATTCACAAATATGAATGGTAACTACCAGAAAACATAGGTAAAATAAAATTTTAAAAAACGCAATATTTTGATACCAAAAACAAACATAAATAAGTACAAAACCAAAAAGCTCCCAATTAGATAAATGAACAAAAAAAACATAATACATTCCTTGTGTAATACACCAAAAGAAAAATGAATAATAATTATACTTTTGGTTGATTTGTCCAATCACCTAATTTCAATAAATCAAATTTTACTTTTATTCTATTTTTAGTTTTACATTTATATTTCACATATCTGTCTTCTTTTTTTTTTTTTTTTTTTCGTTCATGGAGCGGAGCGTCGTGACCGCGGGAAGGAGGACACGCCGGAAAGCACGACTCCCCGTGGGAGTGGACGTGGGGGGGATGTGGGGTCTCTGGAGGCCTGACCCCCCCACGGGGATTCCTCGTCCGTCCCGCCCCCCCTGTAATTGGACTGTCCCGGTTAATGGCGTTTCCATGGAAACGGCGTCACGACGCACCGAGACCCGCTATAAAAGTGCGGAGGAGCGCGGATCCGACGAGAAGAACCGGAGGAGAACCGGAGAAGAAGCAGAAGGTCGAGGATGACGAGTGAGTGCGGAAATCACTGACTGTTTTCTCGTTTTTTTTAAATTTTTTATATATATTTTTAGACTTCCGGTGTCGGAATTAAAACATTTTTATAGTTACGTTCAAAAAAATAATTTTTCAATTTTATCTGACGTGTTTGACACACACACACACACACACACACTAAGTGCGTGTGCCATTTTTTTTTCCCCGAATGAGAAATAGTAAAAATGTCAAAACATTCAAAATGTCACACATTTCCACAAAAACAGTTCCACAAAAAAAAAAAAAAAAAAAAAAAAAAACACGTAAAGAAGAACTCTGACATCACTTCCTGTTCTGAACTTTTTTTATTCTGTATCCGCAGGCGACTTCAGGATGAGAGCGACGCTGGAGACGCGAGCAGGTGGGATTTTTGTGGAACATTAAACCCTATAATAGCTTATTACACATTAATACACAGCTATTACACTGTAATAACAGTGTAATAACAGTGTAATTAGCGGTTGGGTTTATTACACAGTTACAAACAGACTCTGAACTTCTGGTCCTGACTCCAGCAGGTCCTGGGCTCGGAGTGGTGCGTCGCGTGGACACCAACAGCCGCGAGCGTCTGCGGCAGCGTCACGTGACCGGCGCCTTCGCCGCCCTGCGGGGCCTCGTGCCCACGCACCCCCCCGACAGGAAGCTCAGCAGGAACCAGACGCTGCGCCTGGCGCTCCGGTACATCGCCTTCCTGGACCGGCTGCTGCGGGACCAGGATCCAGCATCGGACCGGGACCACGGCAAGGACGACGGGACGAGCCGGAACCAGGAGTGGAGTCCGGACCGGGAAGGGGACCGGTGCACGGAGACGTCCCGGGACCGGGACTGGAGTCTTGACCGGCTGCTGCAGGACCAGGATTCCAGACAAGACCCGGACCGGGAAGAGGACTCGGGCCTCTACTGGGATTGGGACAGGAGTCCGGACCGGGACTCCAGTCTGGACCGGGACAGGGACCGGCACGCTGGGCCATCCTGGGACCAGAACTGGAGTCTGGACCGGCTGTTGCAGGAGCAGCAACCAGAACCGAACCAGAACTGGCGGGGGGGTCCTGGACCGACAGAGACCAGAACCAGGATGGAGGGACTTTTGGCGCGGTCGCTGTGATTGGCCCGGTGGACTTTCCATTTCCCGATTCTGGAACCGGATCCGGTTCAGGAACCGAATCCGGTTCTTCTGATGATGAACAAATGCTTTGATTGTCTGATTGGTTGATGTTTTGGACTCTTTGATCTTTTATAAAGTGCCTTTGATGTTGTCAGTCCTGATTTGGATCTGTGATCAAACCCAGCCGCTCGTCGTCATGACAACCAGACTGACACTTTGGAGAAAAAACGTTGACACTTTAAAAAAAGATGAATATAAGGGTTAAAAAAATGAAAAAACACACATAATCATTTGCAAATAAATTAAAATAGAAAAACATTTTTTTAAGTTTTGAGGATTCAAAACGACAAAAAGAATCTATTCAAAGAAAATGAATTTAAGGGTTAAAAAAATGAAAAAAATAATACACAATCATTTGCAAATAAATACAAACAGAAAAACATTTTAAGCTTTGAGGATTCAAATTGAAAAAAAAATTAATAAAAATATGAATTTAAGGGTTAAAGAAATGAAAAAACACACACAATCATTTGCAAATAAATAAAAATAGAAAAACTTTTTTTTAAGTTTTGAGGATTCAAAATGAAAAAAAAAAAGAAAAAATATTTAAGGGTTGAAAAAGGAAAAAACACACACAATCCTTTGCAAATAAATAAAAATGGAAAAACTTTTTTTAAGTTTTGAGGATTCAAAATGAAAAAAAAATCAATATAATAATATGAATATAAGGGTTAAAAAAATGAAAAACACACACAATGATTTGCAAATAAATAAAAATCGAAAAACACATTTTTAAGTTTTGAGGATTCAAAATGAAAAAAAATAAAAATAAAAAAAAAAGAATTAACAAAAGAAAATATGTCAATAAAATAGAAATATCAATTGGGAAAAAAATGAACAGAAAAAAAAAGTCGGCCGATGGGGGAGATTAAACAGGAACCTCCATGATGAGCAAGGAGCAGGTGGAGGAAGATCTAGAGGAGTGGAGAAGTGAAGGGATGAAGGTCAGCAGCACCAAGAGATCCAGTGGTGGGATAAAGTAGGAAAGGAAAGGAGGAGAACTTGGAGGTGAGATCTTCCATGGTGTCTGGTCTGGAGACACCGAGGAGACGACGGGAGGCAGATGATTGGCTGAGGAGCAGCCTGAGAAGAAAAAGAAATGAGGAGAAAGAGAAAATAAAATAAAACAAAAACAACGAATGGATTAGAATCAGTTGAATTCAATGATTTCTTTTTAGATTGTTAAAAAACATTAAATTTAAAATATGAAAATATAGTAAATAACTAAATAAATGGATGGAAAAAATGGTCTATAAACATAACAATTGAAATAAAATTCAAGTAGATAAAAATTCAGTCAAACTTAGGAGAATAAAGAAGATCACTGCAAAAAAAATGCTGAATTGAAAAGACAGAATTCAGTGTGTGTGTGTGCGTGTGTGTGTGTGTGTGTGTGTGATTACTATCTCAGCCAATCAGACACAACAAGGATGGTTGTTCCCAGAGGACACCATGGGTTGGTTTAATCACACCCCAGAATGAGTGTGTGTGTTTGTGGGAACTGAGGATGAAGAAGTGTCTCACACACACGCTGACACACACACACACATTCGCTCAGTGTGATGTCCGTGTTTGTGTTTGTGATAAAGAGAAACTTTGCATAAAAATAAATAAAAACGGACCAAAAGGCTAAACAACAGTGAAAAAAAATAAAGAAAAAGGCCGCCAAAAATGTATAGTTTATTCAGATTTTTACAAAGAACAATAGGAATTATAGTAAATATAATATGAAAAATTCCACTGTTAAATATTGAAGAAAAATAAACTTTAAATATGACAAAGGGGAAATAAAAAAAAATTAAAAGGGTAAAAATATGTTTTTTAAAAAAAGTATCGATGAATCTGTGAGTGTGTGTGTGTGTGAGATGCTGATTCCTCCACAGTTCCCACACGCACACACACACACTCCTCAGTCCTCCAGGGACCGAGCCATCCTTGTTTTGTGTGTCGGGGGATCTGATTGGCTGAGATGGTTATCAATCACGGCCTTCTTAGCGACAGGCTCCACCCCCTCAACCTCTGACCCCATTAACCTCCCGTCCAGACTTCAGGTGGGAAAACGTCTGCGTTGACATCCAACGGAACGGGGAGATTTATGAGGATGTGATGTCGCAGGTCATGTGACCGACCTGGAGCCTCGACGCCAGAGAAACAGTTTATTATTCTGGTATGGAAAAGGGTTCAAATATGTTTGTTTTTTTTTATCGGTGACCAGCAGGGGGCGCTCTGGGCCAGAACTAGCAGAAATACAACTACCACTACAAAACGAATTATTATCCATTAATAAGTAATAGTTATGATAATAAGACAGAAGTAAATAACAGACATTTGAACTGAAATAAACTCCGTTGTTTATTTTTCTTTTTTTAATCCTTTATCCGCATCATTCTTATTGTTGTTGTGTTTGTCTATTTTTTAATTTTTGTTTTGTTTTTCATTGTTATCTAATTATTTTAGGAAGTCTTTTGCATACAATGCTTTACATGATTTACAAATGCTTTACATTTACAGATAATATGATTGCTGTGCTGCCATAACAAAAGAATTTCAATCAATAAAATATATCTTAACTCAAAATGAACATCATCAAACATCACATTCCACTTGAAAATGAATAGTTTCTTTCTTATTCATTTAAAAAAAGTTGAAGATCCATAATTTAATTGACTTTAATTACATTTTTGTTTCTGAAAGATTTTAAAATATTTTGTTAAATAATAAAAAGATATTTAAAGCCATCAAGATGTTTGTCATTTTCACTTAAAGTTTAAAATGTTTTTAAAATAATTTATAAGAGATATAATTTTTTTTTCAATTTTCAATATGAACATATTTAATGGTTTTAAAGATTTCTATTTTTTTAAGAAATTATGAAGTTTGGTCATTCTTTCCATCATCTCATTTACTTGATATTATAAATTTCAAAATAAACATTTGTTTCCTCCCGCATGAAAACCCTGACAAAAAAAACAAAAAACAAATATGTTTTATGATAGGAATCAAATGATAAATGTTTGGACTTTTCAAGTTGTATTTTCTTTACCAATTGCTTTGATACTTCCTGTCGGCCCATCTTCAGATATTTTCTTAAATAATAAAAAAGAAATTTAAAGCCATCAAGACGCTTGTCCTTTTCATTTAAAATTTTAATTGTTTTTCAAATAATTTATAAGAAAAGAGACAGAATCTTTTTTACCTTTTTTTAATTGAAATATATTTCATGGTATTAAAGATTTCTGTATTTTTTAAGAGACAATGAATTTTGGTAAATCTTTCAATAGTCACATTTTCTTGATATTATAAATGTCAAAATGAACATTTGTTTCCTAACACATGAAAACCCTGACAACAAAAAAAAAAAAAAAATCAAATATGTTTTATGATGAAAATCAAATGATAAACGTTTGAGTTTGGACTCTTTAAGTTGTATTTATTTTTTACTGAACACTTTGACACTTACTCTGTTTTATTGCTCATTTCATTGAATTTGTTTGTTTATTTTTTTTAATCTCACATTTAGTAGTGAGTAATAGCATTCCAGGGAAAAGACAATTAAAGGAACTTAACTGACTTATTAACTGTTCGGTCCGTCCCGATCTTTGAGGATCCAGAACCTGGAAAACCCACGAGAGCCGGCGCTCTCTGCTGGACGGGCTGCGGGACTGCACCGGCTGCCCGCCCTTCGCCTGGATTCAAACAAAACGACTTTTATCGTGAAAAATAAATATTTATTTTCCTCCTTTGACCCTCGACTTTCATCAAAAAAAGGAAAAAAAAAAAAAAAAAAAGAAAGAGACATTTTCTTTTTTCAGCTTTTTGTCCTAAATCACGATTTCAAAGAAAAATGAACCTTTTCAGGGCCGGGCGAGAAAAAGACGGGAGGACAATCACTTGATCAAGATCGGAGTGTCACGGCTCCAACTCGATTTTGATTCGTTGGTTAAAAAAAAAAAAACGAAGCCTCCCCACCGTCCCCGATCTAGATAACAATAACAAAGGCAAAGAAGCGGCGTAAAGAACGCTAGCGGATCAGAACCAGAAGCAGGAAGCGGAGGAAAAGAACCACTTTCTGTTTGGATCTGAAGGAACGTGATGAAGATTCTCTCCTCCCTCCTGTCTGGGAGGTTTGCAGGAGTTCGGCGCGTCGCCCTCCACAGGATTAAAAAAACCTCACAGTGGAAACAAAGAAACAGAAGAAAAAACACAGAAGAAGAATCGTCTGGTTGTCGGAGAGGCCGCAGAAACTTAGGCATCCACAACTTTGGTCGTTTTCCTTCCTCCGATCGATAATCAATATCGACGGTCGTGGGCGTGGGTCACCACGTTCTCATCTGAGGACACAGAGATCAATCAGTCAGCCGATCGATCGCAGACTGACGACAGACGGGTCACGTTGATCAGACATCGAGGTGACGATTAAAACAAAACCCATCGCTTTACCAATCACAGTAAAAAATAGATCAATAAAAAAACGAGAAAGAAATTGATATTGATGACATTCGTGATTTCTGTGGAATACATGAAAGATCTAAACTGGTTGTATTTACAAATATTCTGGTTAAATATACCCTAAAATATACCCTAAATTCTGGACTATAGAGCACACCTTCATATAGGCCACATCTGTTCATTTTAAAAAGAAAAAATAAATCGATCTCCCCATTGAAACATGACACATTAATGCAGCAAGATGTTACAGGAAAGATTTGTTTTTGAAAAATGTTAATGAAATAAATGACATCTACAACTAACGGTATGTTATGCAAATACTTTTCTTCCCAAACAGATTTTATTCTTTGGCAGCCGCGTCAAATGAATTTCCGCACGTCTTTTCATGATGGGTTGCGTGTGCAAAAAGCACAAAATGGCTGATCTGAAGAGTTATCGTAAATGCGAGTGGGTTTAGGGAAACAGTTTCATTTGTCCGCTGTGATGGTGGAAGCTACCGTAATTACCCTATAAAAATCCACAAATTAGCTGCATTGTTGTAAAAGCCGCAGTTTTCAAAGCGTGTGAAAAAAGTAGCGGCTTCCGCGAAGGAATTTACGGTACAAGCCTTTATCGAGAGAAGAACTGGATTCTGACTGCAGCTGCAGGATAAGGATGTTTTTCTTTACTATGAAAACCGTACCAAGGAAAAGGACTTCATTTTTTTTGGACAACTTGTTCTACTTTTGGGAAAATTTCCCATTCACAAAAGAAAATGGGCTAACAGCAAACCAAACTTCAGTCTTTCTACAGGCAGCACTACACCCAACAAAAACAAAACAATGGCAGGCAGTCAGGCTGTGAGCGCTGACCTTTAACCCCTGACCTCTGACCTGTGGAGGCTACGGGCCTCGTAGAGCGTATCGTCCTCCTCGCTCTCCCCCGCCATCTCCAGCTGGTCGTCGTAGTTTGACAGGAGGCCGTATTTCTTCCTTGGGACCGGCTTCTTCAACCTGGCACACACACACACACACACACACACAATTAATCAGAAATCATGGCTTCAATGCTGTGATATATAATACATGAAATCACCGATATCAATATAATGATTAAGCAAATTAATTTCAATCAAACTATAAATAGTATCAGCTATAACGAACATAAACTGAACTTACATTGTTTATAACTGTAAATTTACTCTAAAAGATTTAAATCACAGAATACGGCGTTTTATTCAATTATATCTAATCAAATAGAACTGATCTAAGATTGATAGTTTTATCCAACAGGCAGTTTTAAACATACAGACGTTCTCCTGATGGCCTTCGGATTTAAAAATAGGAAGAAAAAAAAACAATTGATATCGAAAACAAATCGATTAGGAGGTTTTGTTAATAATTTACGTGGATTCGAGCCCTTCACTAATCAATAGCAGAACCCCGTTCACAAAACGCCCTATTTAAGGTTTCCTTCCGTCCGCGACTTTCTGTTTTGAGAAAAAAACACAACTGACAAGTTTGTTCTGCTTCCGGACCGTCCGGTAGTCGGTTCGGCGCACATGACGGTACCCGGAGGGAACCGGAAGGGTGAAAGTTCGGCTCGGATCAACGCTTCACGTAGGTGCGTCAGAACTTCCCGTCCCGCGTCGGTGCGTCTACACTTCCGGTATCGGCGACTGACCTGACGGCCCGGATGAGGAAGTAGAGCACGGCGACGGCGGTGATCCCGACCAGGGCGTACAGCGCCCGCTGGATCATCAGGCCGTCCACGTTCATCCCGCTGAAAATGGAGTTCATCTTCCTCCGAGCCTCGTCGGTTAAGTTCCCGGCGGGGACCGGACTCGTCGCGGCGGCCCGCGGCGCCACGCTAGCGTCGGTGTCAGTTGCGGCGGCGGCCAGCGCCGCCAGGAGCCAGCAGCACGGCAGCAGCGCCGCCGAGAGCAAGCCGGAAACACACATGTCTTACGCAGGAAACGGTAAAAATGTCCGGTTCTTTTGAGGGATGTGGAGTTGGTGGTCGCCAGAGACACGTCGCGCTGCCGGATCCCTCTGCGGGTTGTTGACAGATGGCGAGAAGTGAACCGGAAGTCCGGATCACATGGTCTGCTACGTCATCACGAAACACCGAGGGGAGGAGGAGGAGGGATGGAGGAGAAATAGGAGGGGATGGAAGGAGATGAAGAGGAAAATAATATAGGGATTAGAAGGAAAGGAGGAGGAAAAGAACAAAAGGATGGATAAGAGGTGGGAATAGAGGGAGTGAGGAGATGACGTTGGTCCCCTCTGATCAATCAGATGATCGATCGGTGATTGGGAGGACGGTCTGATCACCTCTGACTGATTATTGATTTCAACTGTCTGATAGAGTCAATAAAGTTGATTGAATTCTGCAGACGGACGAGCGACCCCTCAGCTGTCACTGATCAATCGGTCACTAATGTTGTCATTGATCGTTTGAAATGTTTAATGTGTGACGTTTCTTGTTCTCGTTGATCACGACACCAAAATGGAGATTATTTTTCCTTGTGATGATCAATAATTGTCAAGTATCAATAAATGACAACGATCAGTAATTACCTATAATTATGAATTATTGCTTAATCATAACATTTATATTACATAACATTTTCAGCGTTTTCCTTTCAAATTTTTCTTCCTAATAAATGTTTCAAACCTTTTCACTTTTATCAATGGATCTGTGTGTGTGTGTGTGTGTTTAACTGTGTGTATTTAGCCGTACGTGTGTTTATGCGTGTGTGATTGTGCGTATTTCACCGGGCGTGTGTGTTTCACCGTGTGTGTGCATTTACTGTATGTGTGTTTCACCGAGTGTGAGTCTGTAAGTATGTGTGTTTCACCACGTGTGTGTCTATGTGTGCGTGTTTCACTGCGCGCGTGTGTGTATGCGTTTAACCGTATGTGTGTTTTAAACCGTGTGTGTGTGTGTGAGTGTTTATTATTTTACTCTGTGCGTGTTTGTGTGTTTCACCAAGTGTGTGTTCTCTCTGTGTGTATATGTTTGTGTTTCAACGTGTGTGTGTGTGTGTGTATGTATGTGTGTGTTTCACCGTGTGTGTTTATCCGTGTGTTGTGTTTATGTGTGCATTCATGCATTCAAACGTATGCGTGTGTTTCACCGTGTGTGTGTGTTTGCTTTTGCGTGCGTGTTTCGCGCGTGTCCTCCCCGCGGGGTTGCGGGTTTGATTCCGCGGGCTCGCGGCCTCCAGATGTCACGCTCGTGTCCGTCACGGATTGAGGTTAGTCAGAATGGCGCGCGTTGATCGACAGGTCAGCCGACCAACGGGAGCGCGGCCTGCCCGCTACGTGGCGCCGTGATTGGTCGAGCCGCGGCTGCGGGGGGCGGGGCCAGGAGATTACAGCAGCGGCTCCCTCCGCAGATCCAGCGGACATCTGGAGCGTCTGAGCCCGGAGCCGGAGCTGCGCGCCGCCCGGGGATCTGCTGCCCGTTTCCGGGAGAAAACCGCGGCCGGGCTCCGGTGGTTCCGCTGCGGGGGCCGCGACCGGATCTGCGCCGGGGAGGGGCGGGGGGGACGAGGCGTTAAAAGCCCGGGATCGGGAGAGAGGAGCCCCGGCGAGGCTGCGGGACGGAGCGGACCGGGATGCTGCAGGGCCCGCCGGGACCCGCACGACGAGGATCCCGGTTCAGTTCCCGGAGGAGAGCCGCCGTTTTCACCTGCGTGCAAGTGGATCCCCGGTCCCGGTGCCGGTCCGATTCCTTAATGAGTCCCCGCTAATCCGTGCCGGATTTAAATCTCACCCGATTCCCGGTCCTGGTCTCGGTGCGATCTCGGCCTCGGGTCTCCCGGTTCCGGTTCCAGGTCCCGGCACGGGGGAGTTCCGTCGCCATGCCGACGTCCCGGCCCGGTTCGGAGCCGGAGGAGTTCTGGGTGGACGGATCGCGGCGGGACGGGACCGTGGAGGAGTTCTACACCCTGAGCTCCGAGCTCGGCAGGTCTGGACCGAGCACACACACACACACACACACCACACACACACACACACACACACACCACACACACACACACACACACACACACACACACACACACACACACACACACACACACACACACACACACACGACGAGGTCGGGAGAAACAAACAGTGCATCAGGATGCAGTTACAACCTTGGTAATGTAAGGAACTGATACAATTAATCAATCAATCAATCAATCAATCAGGGATCGAAGGTAAGGAGACGTTCTGAGACATTTCGAAATAAAAGCCTGTGAATTCTTGGGCTTATTAGACATCTATTAAACATAACTTTAACTGACCAAATAATTAACTACCTGCCTGATAAAAAAATAATAAATCAGATAATTCGTGAAGTCATCCATTCTCTGTTCATTTCCGGTTGGAATCGGAAGATTTGTAAATGTCCACATATTTTAAAATAGTTCTGGTATTAAGTAACCCGGATTCCGCTGATCCTGAATTCAGTTGCAGATTGAATTTCATAATAGATCCCTGTGATCCCGTCTCCATGGAGATACCACAGGGATGGGAAGTGAGTGGAGTTCAGGCTTTTAAGGTGAATGAGTATGTGTGTGTGTGTGTGTGTGTGTGTGTGTGTGTATGTGTGTGTGTGTGTTTGTTTTCCACGACAAGCTAAAAAAACCAAAACAAAGCGACAACAAACAACGACACACACCGACGTCGTCGGGTTCTTTCAGAAAAGTGTCGCTGAGCTGCTGCCACCAGCCCTGTTACCAGGTGTCTTGTTGCCATGGAGACGGCCAGGATGGCCCTGCGTGTGTGTGTGTGTGTGTATGTGTGTGTGTGCGTTGTGTGGCTTTACAGATGGATCTGTTTCCTCCATCTGTCCCGGCAGAATACCAGATCCCTCATTACACACACACACACACACACACACACACACACACACACACACACACACACACACAAAGGAAGATTTGCGTAATAAACAAATGTATTGAGATGAGTTGAAAACTGCAAGCCCTTCCTGAAAATTGGGTACTGAAAAATGAATCCAGTCTCCGCGAACCTGCGAGCAGCTCGCTGGAAGCTGCAGGCCTTCAGGAGACGGCGAGCGAGAAGTTCCACCAAAGTTAGGTGTGTAATGACCGCGGCGTAGAAACGAAATCGGCAGGTCATGGAGGAAAAACGTGTTTTTCACTGATGGTGCGAGTGTGACGCGCTGACGAGGGTGTTTGTGTCTGCAGAGGAGCCACGTCCGTCGTCTACCGCTGCCTGGAGAAGCACAGCCAGAAGCCCTATGCTGTCAAGGTCCTCAAGAAGACGGTCAGCTTGTCAAAACACTGGGATGGGGGCGGGGTCAGAGGGTCTGGGGGCGGGGTCAGAGGGTCTGTAGGCAGGGTTAAAGGTATGGGGGCGTGGTCAGAAGGTCTGGGGGCGGAGTTGTAGGTTTCGGGGGTAAAGTCAATCAACAGGTGTGGGGCGGGGCCAAAGTATCTGGAGGCGGGGTTAAATTGTTTGGGGGTGGAGTGTGTGGGTAAAGTCACATGGCATGGGGGCAGAATCAAAGGGCATTGGAATACATTGATGGCTAGCTAGCATTAGCATCTGCTAGCAGGGGCGGGGTGTTGGCTCCTGATTGGGCAGGGCGTTCAGCTGAAACTAGAGGAATTTCCTTGTTTCCTCGGATTGGTCTCTGAAATATGACTCTTTGTTCTTAATTTTGTTTTATTTCCAATATTTACAGTTACCTGTAAGTCAAGGTTTTTTTTTATCAAAGTTCCAGAACCTCAGGTTGTCCATCAGGTATTAAAACACCAATGTGATGTTTTCTCTTCTTTCTCAGATCGACAAGAAAATAGTGCGTACGGAAATCGGAGTTCTTCTACGTCTTTCCCATCCCAACATCGTGAGTACTGTTTTCCTGTCTGAAACACACACACACACACACACAAAAGTTTAATTCTGAGCTAGTTTTGCAGAGTTAGCTTTGACTAGTAGAGTTGGCAAGTTAGCTCAACTAGGTAGAGTTAAAAAAGTTAGCATTAGCTCCATTTTGTAGAAGTAGAGAATTGGCTCAGCTTAGTTGCGTTATAGAATTAGCTTAGTTTTTGTAGAGTTAGCTTAGCTTCATAGAGTTGGAGAGTTAGTAGCTTCGCTTGGAGAATATTTCATCGGAAAATAATTCAATCAGATTCACCTGCTACAAATTGAACATTTAAGTGTAAATTAAATACATTAAAAATCAAACATGAAAATATGAAATATATATTTTTTAAATTTATATTTTAATATAAATATAATAAAATGTATATTAAATGTGTGTGTGTGTGTGTCAGATCCAGCTGAAGGAGATCTTCGAGACGGACACTGACATCGCTCTGGTCCTAGAACTGGTGACTGGAGGAGAACTGTTTGACAGGTACACACACACACACACATACACACACACACACAGAGCTGACGTTGCTATGGTGTTGTGCTTATGTTAACAAACCAAAGTCCAAGGTCTCACACACCGGCCCTCATCTGATGAAGGTTGGGTCATGTGACTTCCTGTCTCCCCAGGATCGTGGAGCGTGGCTACTACAGCGAGAGAGACGCTGCGCACGTCATCAAACAGATCCTGGAGGCTGTGGCGGTGAGAAAGAGGCCTTCAGGGCCTGTCGGGAATAACCAGAGTCCATCGGTTACAAAAAATAACAACAATCAAAATGAAAAATAATAAGAATAACAATAACAGCAATAATGCTGTGTGGTTACATGCAGCTGGCCGCTTTTTATACAACATCAGCTTGCATCCTGCTGCTGAACAGATTAAAACTGGAGGATTAACACACACAAACACACACACACACACACATACATGCATGCACAACGCAGGCGTATGTTTTCAGTACTGGATGTAGGTCAGTGTATGTGTGTATGATGTTACGGAGCTCTAGCCAAGTTAATTAATCGTAAAACTCGCTGCCGCTTTACCCTGCCGGACTCACCTGACAGGTACGATGACCACAAGATTGACAGGTGTCAATCACTTGGACATAATCGACGAGCGGCTGGAAAAAAAACAAAAACAAAAAAAAAAACATACTCAGACATAAAAGACAGGAAGTAGACAGAAATGCAGAGGAAAAAGAAATTTGAATAAAAGTAAAAGCGGGACTGGTGTGTGTGTGTGTGTGTGTGGGATTACTGCGGGTTGTATTTGCTGTATCACATGCGTGTTGTGTTAATCTGCTGCGTTGAACCATCCCGGCCGTTAACACATCAACATGGCGGACAAGCTGTGGGCCGATGACAACAACCTCTGACCTTCACCGGTCTGTTACCGCGCAACGCTAAACAAAGTCGACCAATGAAATTGCTTTGTTTACGATGAGTTCAACATATAGTGTGTCGCAGCCCGCTAGCTTAAACTTAGCGACAAACAGCGGCAGGACGCCCACCAGTCCATGCTAACAAATGACACTCATGTCTAAGCGGCTAATACAGTTAGCTTGGAACCACAAAGCCTAGCTGTTACCAATAGCAGTGTGTGCTTCTCGTGTGGACAAGGTTCCTCTGGGTTCTACGCCACGTTTTCCAGATTTGGATTTTTCTAGTCACTTTTCCATGTAAATACTTAGCGGTTGTTTTTGTATTTGTATGAGTACGTAGTTTCATGTAAACCAGTTTGTGATTTTATGTAAACCAGTTTTTCTGTCGACCAGTGTGTAGTTGTGTATGAATCAGTATGTAGTTTCATAAAACTGTTGTTTTATGCAAATGACTGTGTAGTTTTGTTTAAATTCAGAAGTAGTTTTGTGTAGATCACCGTGTTGTTTTAATGTATACTGTAATTTCAGCTACTTTTTTCACACGCTTTGAACACTGCGGCTTCAACAACAATGTGGCTCATTTATGGATTTTTTGGGGCTAACTAGCTTCACGTCGCTAAAACTTTTAGCCTCGTCACATCGGACTGATGAAATTCCGAGGCTGTGAAATTCCGACACTGAAGAAGACGACTTTAACATGGACGCCCGGGGCTTATAGACAATTGCGGCCTACATATGTACCCATAGATTTATTTAGTTACTTTTAGCGGGTGCTTCTACTCAGGTGCGCTCAATAGTCCGGAAATGACGGCAGTTTTATGATTTTTTGTGTGCAGTTTCTTATGGTGCAGTTTTATAAAGATGAGTGTCATTTTGTATGAATCAGTGTGTTGTTTTATAAGAATAAGTGTGCACTTTTATGTGGATAAGTGTGTAGTTTTGTGTAAATCAGTGTGTAGTTTTGTCTCCTTGGATGATGCTTGAGCTTCATCTTCATCCCCCCTGAATCTGTGAGTGTAAAGTTGGCTGAGACAGGAAGTGTGCGGTTGGCAAGGAGACATTGAGGAGACCATCTGTCCTGTACTTCCTGCCAACACCCCCACCTGAAGGCTGGTGTAGTTGCTGTGCTGATATTCAACTGTGTGTGTGTGTGTGTGTGTGTGTGTGTGTTTCAGTACCTCCATGAGAACGGCGTGGTCCACCGGGACCTGAAGCCGGAGAACCTCCTGTACGCCGACCTGTCTCTGGACGCTCCTCTAAAGATCGGTAACCTCCCGCAGACCCGGCCTGTTCGGCTATGTTTCCATGGAAACGAGCACCATCAGACGCGGTCTCTTCTCTTCCAGCCGACTTCGGTTTGTCCAAGATCATCGACGACCAGGTGACCATGAAGACGGTCTGCGGCACGCCGGGCTACTGCGGTGAGTCTGGCGCAGCAGCACCACAAGAGGACTGCGTGTAGCGTTGGTGTTTGCCAGAGTACTTGGAAGGTGTTGCAGTGGTTAAAGGTGGAGTACTCGCTGTAAGAGTACTCACAGCGGCGGTAGTATTCACAGTGAAAGGTGCAGTAGATCAGGAGTTAAGGAAAAAGGTTGAGAAGAAGAAGAGAAAGTCTCAGTGGTGAAAGAAATGTGTGCGATGCGTTCAAGAACCCTCTGCTCTGTGGGAATCCTGAACGCCTCGTCTGCCTGCAGCTCCAGAGATCCTGAGAGGAAACGCCTACGGACCTGAAGTGGACATGTGGTCAGTGGGAGTCATCCTGTACATTCTGTGAGTGCAACACACACACACACACACACACACACACACACACACACACACACACACACACACACACCTTAAAGACACAAGACACACACACACACTTGATACACACCAGATATACACCACAGCCACACAAAGACAGAAATACAAATATACACTCACCACACACACACACACAGACATAGACCACACTCACTCACACACACACACACACACACACACATCCAGAAGGACACAGATAAACACCACAGTCACACAGACAGAAACACAATTATACACACACGCACAGTTACATGCGTGCACACACATCCACGGATATAAAAACATGCACAGATACACACACACACATAGATATGCAAACATGCAGATAGACAAACACACACACACACACACACACACACCATAAAGACACAACACACGCATTTGCTACACACCACAGAAACATAAATACACGGATATACACACACAAACACCATAAAGACACAACACACACCTGATACACACGACACAAACACAAGGACACAGATATACACTATACCCCCCACACACACACACACACACACACTCCGTCCCCTGGGTTGTCCTGTGTTTGGCTCTGATCAGAAGCAGGTCCGATGGTCAGGAAGGTTCTGGAAAGTTTCTTCCCATCAGTGGAGCTGTGATGAAGCTGAAATACTCTCAAACTAAGATACTAGATGAAATGTAAGTGGGTATATAAACGACATACAGTATATATTATACAGTATATATTTGAATTTCCCCAATCGGGATCAATAAAGTGTGATTGTCTTATTTAATGTAGTGTATATACTCGTATATACACTGCACACAGCGTAGTGTATGCAGAGTATACACCAGTACACAGGTAACAAAGGTGCATACAAGTACATGTTTCCTTACATGGCGACCCGGAACCGAAGCAGAGAATGTGACCTCGCTGGGGTCAGAGGTCACAGGGATTGGCTCCGGCCCCAGTTCCGACCGGGTCTGTGTCCCGGGGAACCGCTTGTCTGAACCGGGTCTCGTCTTGTTTCAGACTCTGTGGCTTCGAACCTTTCTTCGACCCGCGGGGGGATCAGTACATGTACAGCCGGATCCTCAACTGCGACTACGAGTTTGTGTCTCCGTGGTGGGACGAAGTCTCTCTCAACGCCAAGGACTTGGTGAGTCTCGTCGGATCGGAGGGACGGGCCTGGGACCAGCTGGGATTCAGAACTTCGTAATTAATGACTCGGACAAATTTGAGAAATGTTTGGAACTTGTTGTCTCCGTCAACTTGACATGTACACAGCTGGAGTCCCCTAGGTGTGTCGGTTCCGAACCAAATACAGAACTTCTTGTCGCTTGACTGGGCTCTGAACTCTCCCGACATGACTGAAGACCTGTCTGGAAGGACTTGGTTGTGCGTTTGGAGGGCTCACTTGTCTTAAAATGGTCCCGAATGACTCAGAAGGGACTTGGGCGTCTTGACAAGGGACTCGAGCTAACGCAGGGATTCAGGAGCGTCTCTTCTGTCCGCAGGTCAGTAAGCTGATCGTCCTGGACCCTCACAAGCGCCTGAGCGTGCGGGAGGCCCTCCAGCACCCCTGGGTTCTCGGAAAGGCGGCCCGGTTCTCCCACATGGACACCACGCAGAGGAAGCTCCAAGAGTTCAACGCCCGGCGTAAGCTCAAGGTGAGAGCTTCCCCGGCGTCCTCGAGGAGGAACCGGGATCATCTATGTGTCACCAGTCTGTGAAAATCTGATTCTCCTCATGCGCTCCGACCTCACTTGGAGCATCATCCAATCAGAGACAATCGTTACCCAGTGACTTCCTGTTTTGGTTACAGTCGTTCTAGTTGGTTCCTTGCGGTCAAATGGTGGAGCTGTTAGTATGACGTCCATAGACATCCTGAGACAGAACCAGCTGTCTGAGGGTACCGACCCATTTCACACTCCTGCTTGGACCCTTCCGGTCTAAGAACATTCTAGAACATCCAGAAGAGCCGAGAGATTAAACCCTTTTATCACCATTCAAGAAGGTGAGGCATAAACTGGATGTCAGAGGAGCTAACTGTCCAACATGACAAAGCTAAGCTTACTCTGTATCTCTACTAAACTGAGCCAACTCTCTCGCTCTACAAAACCAAGCCAACCCTGCAGAGCAAAGCTAATTGTCTAACACTACAAAGCAAAACTAATTGTCTAAAACTACAAAGCTAAGCTAATTGTCTAACACTACAAAGCAAAGCTAATTGTCTAAAACTACAAAGCCAAGCTAATTGTCTAACACTACAAAGCAAAGCTAACTGTCTAACACTACAAAGCAAAGCTAATTGTCTAAAACTACAAAGCTAAGCTAATTGTCTAACTCTACAAAGCGGAGCTTACTCTCCACTTCTACAAAACTGAGCTTTCTTCTTTCACTCTACAAAGCTAAGCTAACTCTTCAACTGTACAAGGCAAGGCTAAGTCCCCAAGCTAGTGGTCTAGTTCTGTGCAACCACAACCTTCTGACCCCCTGCACTGCTTCCTGTTTGATTCTACGTCTACGTGTAGATGATGCTCTCTGACGGTGACATTCGTCCACAGGCCGCCATGAAGGCCGTGGTAGCCACCAGCCGCATGCACGAGGGCTCGCGGCGTCGCACCGACAGCTGCGAGATGCCGGGCTCGGGTACGTCCAGGCAGAGCAGCATGCAGCAGGACCCGCCCCCCGAATCCACCGACTCCACCCCGCCAGAACCGGAGGCCGAACCCGCCGCCCCGCAACTCCCGCCACAGGAGACCAAATCCAAACCCTCAGACCAAAGTGCCCCCGGTCCCGGCGTTCCCCGCAGCCCCAAACCCGCCAAACCCGAGGTCGCCCCTGCAAGCTCCGCCCCCAGCAGGCCGCCGTTACGAGCCGACGGACCGCGGCAGGTGTCTCTCCTCCCCAAGTCCATGCTGGTCCAGCCCCGCCTGCCGCAGAAGAGCTGCTCCGTGGTGGAGGCCTCGCCACGGGCGGAGGCTCCGCCCACTCCGGCCCCTCCAGCCACGCCCCCGAGCCCCAACAGTCTAAGCAACGGCTTCACGGCCGCTTCAGATCCCCCCAATAAGGCCGCCCACTGCCAGTGATCGCTCCGCTCCTCCACGCAAACATCACACGAATCATCTGGACCTCAACATGCTAGCATGCTAACAGACACGGTAGGACGTTTTCAACCGTTGTTCCCGAACTGAAGGTGCGGCGGAACTTGGGCTGGACGTTTCGCGGTGGAAAAACGCCAATTCACCTTCCAATGCTGCCTCCTGACGTTCTTGGTCGTTGCTGCGTTCCTCCCATATTTAGGACCAACAAGAACATTTTGGGACCGCCGACATCTGATTACATCCCTGTTAACTCTCATCTGACATTTAAAGATCAGCTTTCCCATGACTTAGCTTTATTAGCATCAGGCGCTCGGGGCGGGGGGCGTTTGCTTGATGTTGCTCGGACATTCTTCAAACCCTGGCAGAACAAAATGGGAGAACTCTGGAAACGTCCTCGTTTTGGTTCCTGCAGGTCAAAGTTCCTTCCAGAATGTTAGAAAAATGATCAGGTTTTTATTGGAAGACCGGTTTGGAAAATGTCCTCCATCGGTTCCTGATCGGACGCACAGCATTGTTCCTTTTCACAACATTTCCCAAAACTTTCAGAGAGGAGGAACTTATTTGGGAAGTTTGGTGGGACCAGAACTTTGGTACGACAACGTTTTCCAGGATATCAAATGGAACGCTCTATACATGCTCTCGGAATACGTTCCTGGAGGGTCCAAGTTGTCATCCACCCCGCAAAAAAACGTCCTCTAACCTTTAGGGATCTTTAAATGGTGATGGGTTAGGAATGCTACACAAATGTTAGCGTTGAGTTCATCGCAGGCGTTGAAATATTGAGTTTGGCGGGGAAAAAAACATCGAGAACAAAATGGATATCTTCAGAGGTTCTTCAAACGTTCCCAAACTCGCACACCAAACATGCCAACTCATGTCGTTAGCCTCCCTGTGCTAACATGCCAAGCTACGTGCTAGTTGGACATCACAGGAATGACATCAGTTCACATATTTACAAATGGACGCCGAATGTTGCACGAAGCGAATCGTCCCTCGTAACGGGAAAGTTTAGCATAACGTTTAGCCGTTTGGCTAAAGAAGAAACATTTCAAAAAAGAAGGTCTGATAAGAATCTTTGATCTGCTGTTAGACATTTGAAGATTTTATAATAAAACATTTTCATTTATTTTATTTAAGATGTTTCATGTAAATTATCGGCCCATTGACACCCCATTAGCGCAAATAAAGCCCAATTTTGGAAATATTGTTGAAATGTAGAAAAACGTTTTCAGAGCTTTTACCCAAAATAGCAATTAGTAACTGTATTTCACTTTCTATCCGTAGGAATCAAATGTCTAACAGTGGAAAATCTAAATCCTTCAGTCAGCACACATGCTGATACTTCATGCTAAGCTAATCTTCCTAGCAGAACGGTCTGTATCAGCCTTAACAATGTTGACATGAAGTTTTATACACTTTTTACGGCAGCGTCCAATAAAAGCGGGCAATTCCAGTCACATGACGCAACTATGGGCTTGCGGGCAGGAAGTTGAACTGAAGACAACTTCCTGTTTCTGCTCTACACCTTAACACTTCCATTTATCGTGACTGCATGTTCTCAACCCAGAACGGCAGCTTAGCGGCTTGATATTAGCAACACGGCATCTGGCGCTAGCCTTCCAATTAGAGAGTCTGACTATTAGCAGCCTGATCAAATGCTAGCGACTCCCATTGGTGAAAATGACGTTAGCGACGTTCCAACAAAAATCCCACTTGAGCAAACCGACAGCAGCGACAGACACAGATGAAATGATGCTAGCGATCTAGCGTTGACCTCAGAAGTTAGCATTCTGACGTCAACTAAGCCCAAGACAGCGACGCGCTAGCCACCGACGCGCGGCGTCCTCTACCCCGTCACGCTTCAACAAACAAACAAACAAACAAACAAACAAACAAACAAACAAACAAACAAACAAGCTGATTGATTAACTAGGTCTCCCCCGATTGGGTGTCGATCGAGTGGGCGGGGACTCACATTGGGAGGTTGACAAAAAAAGGTTGACAAAAGTAATTATCGTGATATTCCAAAATTCGGCATCGGCAATGACATGGTGGCGTTGTCATGGCTACAGATGGCGGACTTGTACAATTGAATTCCATCTATAATATTGTGTATAAACATGAATATTTTCCTGTATTTATTATCCCGGGCCTGTGGGGGGGAGGTCATGTGACCGGGCGGAGGGGGTCATGTGACCGGAGGGATTGGGGGGGGCTCAGTGTTCGTTTCGTGCCCGTCTCGTGCAGCCACCAGCTGCCGTTGCATGTTGAACCTGTGCTTCGTCACGTGGGACTCGCACGAGAGAGGCGTTTTCATTGGTTGGGGGCTTCTTTGGGGGCGGAGCCACGCGGCGGGGGGTGGGGGTGGGGGGATTGAAAACTGAAGGGCGGTGTTAAATGGTATTTGCTTCCTAACGTCTCATGCTAACAATCATGTGTAAATAAACAGGTTCACCTTGGAGCTCCGCCTCCTTCTTAATCACCTGTGAGGTCATGTGACCAGGGTTCCTCCTGAGCTGCGGTTCCTCAGGGTTCCCCGGGTTCCTCCCACAGTACAAACACACGCAGGAGGTCCGTTTGAGACCCTGAATTTGATTGGTTGGATCCAGGGTGAATCTCGCCTCTCGCCCAATGACAGATGAGGATCATTGGCTAAAATGTGAAGAAATATGTTCTTTAAAAGAAGTGACAAACAAAAACCAGCAGGAACAAACAAAGCAGAAGCTGGAAGGAAGAAACCAGTCAGAGAGATGAAGAGGAGAAGATAGTCGGAAGGGAGTTTTACCTTCAACCAGCACGTCTTGGACCATCCCTGGATGTTCCTCAAACCTTCCCCAGAAGTTCTTTGGACTTTCCATGGAGCTACCCTGGATGTTCCTTGGATATTCCTTCAACATTCCCAGGGTGTTCCCTGAATGTTCCTCAGACATTCCCTGGAACATCTTCATATGTTCCCAGGGTGTTCTTTGGACATTCCCTTGGATGTTCCTCGGACGTTCCTTGGATGTTCCTCAGACATTCCCTGGACGTTCTCTGCTGCATCCTGACAGGAACCTGAGAAGCTGCGGCTGTGAGTTGGTTTCCTCTCCGGTGAGGAAACGGGGAAACCGATGTGCTCGTTTCTTCGTCACTACGAGTTTCAACCAATTTTTTCAATTTTGTTTCCTTGAAACATTTTTTAGCTTCTTCTTAACATCCAATCGAATGTGATTCGAATTCTTCTTTTCTATTGATTATCACTGATTGTAATCGATCTCAGTGATGGTTCGCGCTGATTTTCTTCATTTCGCAAGAACAAAACATTTATCATAGTAAAATTAAAAATTATCAGGAAAAAAAAATGGTTAAAAGTTTTTTATTTGTAGTGGTTTTACAGGGCGCTTAAAATGTTTTTTTTTTTTTTTTGAAAATCAAAATCTGTTTTTCCGACCACTTTTGGAGGATTCCGTTCTCCAGGTCAGCGCAGATGACAGAAGGTTTTAAGAATCCAGAAAATGAAGCTCTCCTACAGACCAAGCTGTCGATCGTTACTGAAATTAGACACTCACAGCTTGGATGGCGGCCATGTTTGTAGTTTTTACCATCAGTCCTGGGAGCAGGCTCTCTGCCTGTAGACCTGGCCATTCTGGATGGTCCCACACCAGAACGAGGACCCGGAGGCCCAATGTTGCGCCGACACCTCCAGGACGGCGGTGACGCTGTATACCCCGTCCCCCCGCTGCGTCACGGCGCCCGATGATGTCACCGCTGTGTGGTCGCCGTCCGGCCACCAGAGGACATCCGGCGCCGGCGTCCGCAGGCCGTCGATGAGGCAGACCAGAAGCACAGCAGAACCCGGGTCGGGTCGGAACGAGATCAGGATTCGGACCGACGGGACGGAAACCGCAAGACCTGCAAAACAAGAACAACCCTCTCCTTCAAGTCCAACCAGAGGAACCAGCATCTTAAAATAAACCCTCTGACTGGACCTTCAGCAGATACTGATCTGCAACATTGTGTTCCAACTGAAGATAGGTGATGGAAATTTCTGGAAGCCCCATAGAGGGGTTGGAAAAAGATCGGTGGAACCTGAAACCACGAAGCGGTTGGTGGTGACCTCCTCGTGATGAAGAAGAGGACCAGCTTCTTCTTCCCCGGCGACCACGAGCAGCTGCATCCCGCCGCAGAAGAAGACCTGGGGAGGAACGGCGGCGGCGGGCGGGTCGCTGGGTCTCGACCCAACCGACCTGCAGGAGACACCACAGCTGAGACAGGAGGACCAGACAGTGGCCTCCTCATCATCACACATGCTCTTCCTCACCACAAGAGGACGGAGGAGACCAGCACCCTGTCCATCATGGAGAGGTGAGAACTTCCCGCTTCTTCTCAGATTCCCAGGCAAAGTCTTCTTCTCCAAAACCCCGCTTTTCATTCAATTTGGACGAAACTTCACCCACTGAAGGTCCAGGAGCTCACGTTCACGCAGCTGGATGAAAACCCAAAGAAGCTGAAGAGCAGACCGGGACTGGAGAAGACGGTTGGAGGGGAAGAGACAAACAGGAAACCCCATGTTGTCGATGGTAACGGACCATCAGGACGAAGCATCTGGAGACGTTCTCCAGGGACGTCTCTTGAGATGTTTTTTTTTGATTCATCGTTTACACCCAAAACACCTAAATCCAACAAATCCAGATGAGAAGATATCTATAAATAAATAGTGTCGTTTCTCCAGCATGAAGAGATTCATCCTCACTTCAAGATGAAGGAATTTTAACATGCGGGTTAAATTTTTGACGATTGGTTGAAACCACCTGTTGTTTCCACTTCCAGAAACCTGCAGGAACGTCTGGAACCAACGTCTTAGATCCCAGGAGACCTCCCCAGCGTGAAGGAGCTGGTTAAAAATAAAACGAAACTCACTCGACAGACATTATTTCAACCAGGAGATGGTTTTGTTTGTCAGTGGGAAGAGTTTATGCGCTAGCTAACGTTAGCGCAGATGATGTTTGTTGAGATGAAACTCTCCATGCAACAACTTGGTCGACCAAAACACCGTCATCGCGAACAGAAGAAGTATGTTTTCACGATTTAATGTGTTAACAACATGCTAATGTGCATGAGAACAAATTGCAAGAGGCTTGCTGTTCTATTAGCCAGCACCTAATTGTCTATTTAGCCCGCAGCTAAATGTTCTGATACCTGCCGGCTAAATTCGTTTTCGCCAGCAGGAAATTGTCCTCTTGCCAAGGGCTAAACATTGTCATAGCTAGCAGCTTATCATTCTGTTACCCAAGGCTAATCATTGTGTTAGCCAGCAGCGAATCATCCCGTTAGCAGACAGCGAATGCCGTTTACGCCAGCAGCTAATTTATTCTATTAGCCCAAGGCCAAATATCTTCTTAGCCAGCAGCTAATTATCCTGTTAGCCCAAGGCTAAACATCTTCTTAGCCGGCAGCTAATCATCCTGTTAGCCCAAGGCTAAACATCTTCTTAGCCGGCAGCTAATCATCCAAGTAGCCCAAGGCTAAACGTCATGTTAGCCAGCTAGGCTAATCATCCTGTTAGCCAAAGAGGGACAAACTAAGACACTCATATCACTGGAAACAGAAAAATTCAAATGTTGTATTTTCTTTGTTTCTGAACCATAAAATCTGAGATTAGGATTAGATGAATATCCACTTATCTGACAACTAGAGAAGAAAAAGCTGCTGTAGTGGAGTATCCAGGCGTGACAGGACGGGTTCTTCTGCTCCAGGACGTGACGCCACAGACGCATGGAAAACTGATTCGGGTTTAACATTTTTAATTGCGACTGATCATTTCTCCAATGTCCGCATTTTCTGTCCAGAAGGTCTTCCGGATTCTTCCGTCCGAACGGCGAGGCGGCTCACGGCTCGGGGTCAGAGGTCGCGTCCCCCCGCTCCTCCCCCTTCGGCGGCCCCTCGCTCGTCGCGCAGAAGTAAACCCCCGCGTCGCTCGGGTCGACGCCGCGCAGCGTCAGAGTCCCGTCCGTCGCCATGGAAACCTTGGAGCCGCAGACCCCGGCGCCGAAGGTCACGGCGGGGGGGGCGGAGAGACGGAGGGTCGCCAGCAGCCGAGGACGGCGAGGAGGTGAATGGATGTACCAGCTGATCACACCGGAGGAGGAGGAGGAGGAGGAGGGGAGCGGCAGCGGACAACGCAGGGACGCCACCGCACCCACACGCACCTCAACCACTGCTGGACACACACACCAACACACACCTGGACAAAACACACACACATGCAGGTACATAAGCACACACTCACAAATAAACACACACTCACACAGGTGCAGATTCAGATACATAAGCGCACACAGATTCATAAGCAAACATTCATGAATACACACACACACACACACACACACACACACATAATTGATACATAAGCACACTCACACACACACAGATAAGCGCGCGCACACGCATAGACACACACACTCACACACAGATGCAGATACAGAAGCACACAGACACACACACACACACAAACACACACAGATAGAGATACACAAGCGCGCACACACACAAACACATACAGATGCAGATACACAAGCGCGCACACACACACACACACACAGACGCAGATACATAAGCACATATTCACATACACGGTGATACAGATACAGATACAAGCGCGCACACACACACACACACACACACACACGTACAGATACATAAGCACACACTCATACATACAGATACAGATACAGATACATAAACACAAAGAGACATACGCACACACACAAAATGGACACAAACTCACACAGATGCAGATACATAAGTGCACACACACAGATGAGACACACACACACACACACACACACACACACACACACACACACACACACACAAATGCACAAACATACAGATTTAGAAATATAAGCACACTTACAAATGTAACACACACACACCCCAACACACACATACACACACACAGTGTCAGCTCAACTCCAGACAGCAGAGTTTGGGTTAAAGTGTGTGTGAGGAGGAGAGACCGAAGGTGAAGGAGATGATGGACTCACAGCAGACGGAGAGCAGCAGGAGACGCAGCAGGAGATGCTCCATCCTGGACCCGGAGGAGAACAAGTGGAGGATCTGGAGGACGAGATGCTGGTGGTGGAAGGAGGAGGAGGAGCTTCAAGACGGGCCAATGGCAGGAGGAGGAACAACTACCTGGATCACCTCGTTCGTCAGGAAGTCGTTCAAGGAAACAGATGAAGATGTTGAAAGCTGGACCTTTGGATGGTGTTGAAGAGATCTGAGAAGACTCGGGTTCGTGAAGACCCTCCGTCCGGGACGCTCAGAACATCCGTGAGGTCTGAGGAGAGGAGGATCTCGCGAACGTCCTTCATATGAGCCGAGGTGTGGTATCGTATTTGTCCACAAGGGGGCGCCAGAGTACCTCCTGCTCAGCGGGGTGACCTCTGACCTCCACAGACTCCAGGGGAGCCGGGTCGCAGGTGCTGTGAGGGAAAGTTCAGATTAACATCTAAATCGATCAACTTTATAGGTTTTAAAAGGTGTTAGAGGGTCGAGGTGAAGGTTCAAGGGTGTTCGATACACTGAACCATAATATATCTGATGAAATGAATCATACACTGAAGAAAGTGAAACATTATCTGATGAAGGAAACAATAATCTGATAAATTGGACTGTGGACTCATAAACTGAGTGATAATCTGATGAACTGAATCAGCTGATGAACTGAATCAGCTGATGAACTGAATCACCTGATGAACTGAACCATCTGAAGAACCGAAGAACCGATCGATCTGATAACATGAATCATCTGATGAAGTTATCCATCAGCTGAACCGAGTCATCTGATCAACTGAATCATCTGGTGAACTGATCCATCAAATGAACGGATCCATCAGATGAACGGAATCATCTGTTGTACCGAACCATCTGATGATCTGAATCATCTAATGAATGGATCCATCAGATGAACGGAATCATCTGATGAACTGAATCATCTGATGAACTGAATCATCTGATGAACTGAATCATCTTATGAACTGAACATCTGATGAACTGAATCATCTTATAAACTGAATCATCTGATGAACTGAATCATTTGATGAACTGAATCATCTTATGAACTGATCCATCTTATGAACTGAATCATCTAATAAACTAAATCATAATTTAACGACATGAATTCTTACCGAAGTACATACTTCATGGATCTCTTGCCTATACACACATCCACACACACACACACACACACACACACACACCCACAGGCAGACCTCGGGAGTGCCTCAAAGGAGAAGGGGCAGTGAAAATGTTGAACCAGCAACCCACAAAAACAACGTGGTGGTCAGCAGAGGACCAGCAAGGTGCAGGGAGGAACTTCCCATCCTGACCAGCCGGAGCCTGGAAACAAAGACACGCTTCCAGCGCAAACACTTGTCCGACGGCCAAGTCCCGTCCCCGATCCTGTGGAACACGGCGATCAAAACCGCTGTATCCGCGCGCCAACCCAAAAACCAGCGAAAACAGGAAGTCTGCCAGAGGCCGCCGGCGAGGGGAGGGTCGGGATGATGGCGCCCCCCGCTGGCCGCCCAACACAACGCTTCCCACGAGAAACGCTGCGGTTTGTGGCGGTTAGATTCGTCCGAAAGGGAGGGGAAGGTCTTGTCCAGTTGCCAGTCAGGAGAGGAAACGCAGTGAAGTTCTATTTTTCCTTCTAAATCTGTTATTTTACTCGTCCTCCTGTTTTTCGTAGCTCTTCCCCTCATTTCTTCGCCCTCCCCTTCTCTCTCTCGCGTCTCCCTTTCTGTTTCTATTCCCTAAGTTTCGTTTTCTGCTCTCCGAACCCCCCCGGATGCCAAACAACCACATATTTAGTCACAGGTTCATCCAGGTTCACAGCCCTGCCGTTAGAAACAGAAAGTCCCAGTTCTCTCACACACACACACACACACACACACACACGCGCGCTGCTGTTTAGCTGCAGTTGTGAGGACTCCTGGTATCGCCTCCGCCATCACACGACACCTTCAAGTAGAACCAGGAGGTTCCTCCTCCCAGCCGGTCCAGAAGACCTGATCTCACAGCTTCCAGCTAAAAAAAGCCACACATTCTTGACATGTAAATGAGAGTTTCCATGCGCTGTGTGTGTGTGTGTGTGTGTGTGTGTGGGGCTTCTCCTCCATGGGCAGGATGCAGGGTGGGGCTTCCCAGCGGGGGGAGGCGAGGGAGGAGCTAACATCTCCACCTCTCAGGCTGCAGGGAGAGTCCAGACACTCCCCGCCTGAATCTCGCCGACGCCGGCCGCTCTTCGTCTCGCTCCTCCGCCATGGCGACCAAGTCCGACCAAACCTGTAAGAACATCATCCTCGCCCTGCTGTTGCTCTGGTCCATCGTGTCGCTGGTGGTCATCGTCGTGTGGGCGACGTCCCCGGACCTGAAGAGCTCGGCGCAGTGCCGGGCCGAGCTGCACGAGACCACGGTGAAGCTGGAAGGAGCCAAGGTGGTGTGGAATAAGGACCGGGTGGCGCTGGAGGAGAAGGTGGAGGCGGAGCGGGAGGAGACGGCGCGCCACCAAGCCCAGATCCTGGTGCTGATGGATACGCTCAACGCCACCAACGCCACGCTGGAGCAGTGCCGGCAGGAGCAGGTGAGTACGAGATCTTTGGGTCTTCAGCGGTGAGATGGGTGATGTCGTTCCGTCGCCGTGATAACCACGGGTTCCACGCGCCAAACTTTCGCCGTCAAACTGCTGCTCATGCGCTTCGGGGAGGATTTATCTTCATCTTCATCATCCCTGGAGAACAAGCGGTCCGATCCTGTTTAAACCAGTCGGGTATTTCCACGTGTGTGTGTGTGTGTGTGTGTTAGGGTGTACTGTTCTACCTCAAGTAAGAGGAGCGTGCGACAGGAAGTGTTCGATCACTCTATCCGCCACAGGAAGTGGCGGGCAGAGACTGCAGATGTGAGTGACAGGTGGTAGGCGTGATGGGACCTCCTGTCCCGTCGTCAGGTTCTCGCCGCTTTTGGTGACATCATCCACGGACGGGAGCTCCTCAGCTCCCTGAAAATAGAAAAATATTTGTGAAAGTTGCCAGGATTCAAAGTCGAGCGGCTCCGCCCCTCGCCACAACACATTCACGGGGCGGCGGCGGCGGCAAGAGGGGGGGGTCGGAGGTCGCCGCTCCTCCTCCGGCGCTCGTGAATGTTTCAACTGTGAGGAGACGCAACGTTTCCAGCCTCAGACTCTCCCGGTTGTTGGTTGGAAAAAGTGAGTGTTTGCACTGCGTTGCCTCGTGCTGGTGACTCACTCCTCTTTCCTCCCCTCCTCATCCTCCCTCCTGAATGGACTCCCATCCCATCCCACACACACACACACACACACACACACACACACACACACACACACACACACACACACACACACACACACACACACAGTTGATACTGTGTTTCCCACAATGCACTCTCGGGACTTTTGCATAACATGAATCCAAAAAAAAAAAAGAAGAAGCTATTGTGAATTAGCGCGCGAGGGCTAAAAACAGACGGGTTGAACAAGGATACGTTTCTTAAAAATCCCGCTGATGATTCCTGGTAAGTTTGGATAAACATTAACCGAACGCACGAGGACGGTTAAGGTTCAAACGGGGGTGTTGGGGGGATCCGGGGTCAGGGGTCAGGGTTTGGAACCGGGGCGCTCCTGGCTGCTGTTAGAATTCCCGGGAAAGGCCGGGCGTGCAGCCAGGGAACAGCGGCGTCTCCGTGCCAGCCGCTCCTTTCATGGCCACGGCGGCCCGAGGGGCCGAAGTATAATCTGTAATCTGCAAGGTCCCCCAGAGAACGGCTTCAGCCCCCCAGATGTTTACAAAAACACATCGCGTCACCGCAGGTGCCTCCTTCAGTCTCCTGAAGCGGCGGTCGGATCACACGCTTCCTGTGAGCGCAGCCCGACGCTGAGGCACTTCCTGTCCTTATGAACGTGTGATACTGACACCTGCAGAAAGAACAGTTCAAGCACACACACACACACACACACACACACACGGTGTCTGACGATGAGATTGATCAACACACACCACACACACAGACACACACACACACAGACACACACACACACACAGAGGCTAAGTTTGAACTCACAGTTGGATGAAAGGAATGTTTCTTGGCTCTCAAAGATGTCCTGCCTTCAGTCAGCTCTGTCAGCTGGCAGCAGTCACACACACACACACACACGCACACACACATGCACGCACACATGCACACACCCACTTAAGTGTGAAGGCCAGAGATGTGCCAGGGTCGGGCTGTTTTCCTCGGACAGCTTGTTGTTGTGTCAGGCTGGAGTAGTGTGTGTGTGTGTGTGTGTGTGTGTGTGTGTGTGTAGTGTTGTGCGTCAGGCTGTAACAGTGTTGTGTTGCTGTGTGTCAGGTGGTGTTGCTGGGGAACATCAGCGCTCTGGAGGAGGTGGTGCAGCAGCTCCGGGATACGGAGACCAACCTCACAGCCCAGCTGAAGCTGATGGAAGGTACGGGCGCACGCACACCAACACGCACGTTACCGTGGCAACCGCCCGCAAACAAACATGGAGGACTGGAAAAAAGACGGCGATGGGAGGAGGCGGGGAAAAATAGCAGGAATGGGGAAAATAACAAGGAAAGGGGATGGAGGTGAATTGGATAGCAACTAGCAACTAGCCGCCTCTTAAGATCCCCAAGAAGGAGAAGAAAGCGGAGGAGAACCTCAGCCGGTAGGAGGTGGGTCGCGCCTTTCTGCCATGTGATGCCATGGTATTTCATATCAGCGTGTAAACGCCTTCCACCCCGCCCGCCACCGCCGCCGCGCCCGGAAAATCATTTCATGGAGCTCCTGAGCGTTTCCTGCCGCGGGCCGGCGGACCGGGGCGGGCTGGACGGAGGAACAGTAGGAGGAAAGGGGGCACTTCCTGTATGAGGCCCGATGGGAGCGCCGCCATTGTGTGGCGGAGCGGCCGATAAACGGCTCGCTCTTTAATGGGGGAAAGTCTTGGTCAGGCGGGAGCTGTGGGTCCGGAGCCGCTCCCGGTCCGGAGGCGTCGCTACCTGCCTTTTCCACGGAAACAAAGCCCATTGTTTCGCACGTCACGGGCGGAAAGGCCGGGACACGGGAGGGACACGTCCACAAACTCCCCGGGGATAAAATGACCCGAGAGCGGCCGAGAGGGAGAAAAATACGTCAGGAAAGGGAAAAAAAAAAAAAAGCCTCCACGCCATCGACAACGGAGTCACACCTGCTCCAGAGAGGAGATCCCCAGGATGTAAGAACAGAAGAACAGGAAGGACTCTGGTTACTTTTCCTCTGAATGACCTCCTCTGCCCCGAGCTACGCGGCCACGATGCAGCGTTGCCATGGAGACGCGACTCCAAACTGGTCTGGGGTGATAGGCCGGCCGGCCGGCCGAAGCAGTACCCGGCCCGAGCATTCCAACTCAATCCTGCGAGGCAGCGTGATGCCTTATAAGGCCTGGCAGCAGCTCCTTCCCTTCTTAGGAGGAGGAGGAGGAGGAAGCCAGGGAGATGTGGTCCAAACACACCTGATGACATCACACCCTGGCAAGTCACATGACCCATCTGTGACTTCATGACATCCAGGAAGCAGGGATGTCAATCAAAATGTAACCCACAATCTGGATGACAAAACATGTTTCTGGAACTGTCAGGTTAAGTGCTCTGTGTGTGTGTGTGTGTGTGTGTGTGTGTGTGTGTTTTCAGACCAGGTGGAGCTCCTCCAGGAGAACCAAACCCAGCTGATCCTGCAGGCCGAGACCCATCTGAGCCTGAAGGCGGCGGCGGAGAGCCGGACGACGGCGGCGGAGAGCCAAACTCGAGCCTGCGAATCCGGACAACAGTTCCTGCAGAAAAAACTGTGAGTATGACACACACACACACACACACACACACACAGACACACACTTACACACACACACACTTCAACATATTCTGTGCATGTGTGTTCCAGTCAGAGGTGTAAAGAAGAGTGCTCGACTCCGCCGCCGGAGAAGCAGCAGGAAGACGTGAGCTCTCAGCTCGGGGCGTCGTCGTCATCGCCCTCGCCGCTGGCCGTGGCCCCGTCGATGGCGCTCCTGGTCTGCTGCCTGCACCTGCTCACCTGTGAGTCGCACCTTCTCCTCCTTCTTCTTCTCCTTCAAACCCTGCGTTCCCTCGCAGGTCCTCGGGTCACGTTTTAAAACATTTACTGGACGGAAACTAGGACGGTGGTTCTAGAGGGAAACGGCTAGGAGAGAGAGGAAAGGTTGTCCTGCTCTTTATCTCTCTCTCTCTCACACACACACACACACACACACACACACACACACACACACACACACACACACACACGGTGGTGAAACATCTCAGGCTTCTTGAGTCCTGATCCCTGGCCTGTTTGGAGCAGGACAGAAAATATTTGTGTTAAAAATCCTCTGGAATGAGTGTGTGTGTGTGTGTGTGTGTGTGTGTGTGTGTGTGTGTGTGTGTGTGTGTGTGAACGGTAGGACGCCATCTGCTGGCCCACACTGCAGCCGGAGCAAACCAGATTGTGAGACTTGACTTTGAGATGTTTGAAAAAGTAACAACGGCATCATGAGCAGGAAGCTCCGCCTCCACCCTGGCTATGCTAGGCTAACTGTTAGCACGGGCGCAGATTTAAACCTGACAGTCGGAAGGAGTGTTACATTTACCCAGACCGGGTGTCAGCAACCTTTATCGCTCAAAGAGCCATTCTGGGCAGTTTCCCCACAAAACCCTTCAGAAACTTTAAACAAATTAAAACAGCATAAAACGGTATTTTTTTTGCCTTGATGCTATGTATAAGTAAAATGTTGCGATTGTTTTTTTTAAATCGATGAACTGCAGAGAAAACAAAATGGCATTTGTGCACGCAATGAAACATTTTGAACTCCAAAAAAAAAAACACACTAGGTTGAAGATGACTTTCAAGCAAAATATTCACTGTCTATTTGAGTCTTTCTTGCATTTATGTAAAAAAAAAAAAAAAAAAAAAAAAAAGGTAAACTTTCTGTGTGCTGTCAGTCATTGATTAAGGGTGACAAAAATATTTGAACATGTTTTTTTTATTTATTTATTTATTTATTTATTTAAAATGACACTTGAAAAATAAACGAACTAAAGTAAATATTTAATTAAATGCTCATTATTCTAAAAAGCCACAGGGAGCCGCGGGTTGCCGACCCCTGACCCAGACGGTCTTATTTCACTCCTCCCTGGAGGACCGGTGTTAAAAGTGCGTCTGGATGAAAACCTTTGAGAGCAAAACCTGCAACACTTTCCATCTGAAAGTTGCTAATTCTACCTCTCATGCTAAGCTAACCGTTTTCACACTCAAAACTGGAAATCTTAGGAGTGTCATTAAACACAAGGTCGGTCTTTTCCTCGTCTTGGGCTTTATCAAAACTGATCTACAACCAATAGATGAGCTCACCACCGAGCGGGGGCTTCTGATGTGGGTGACTTCAGTCATTACAGGTTTAAGAAACGTTGGGACTGGTGTGTGTGTGTGTGTGTGTAGGAGGTGCATGGTGGGGACCTGGACGAGGGGGTTGTGGTCCAGGAGAGGAGATCGGGAGAGGCCGGGAAGACTCGACGACTGCTGTACAGAAACTTCCAGACGGGGCACCGGGGGATGGACTCTTCACACCTGCCGCTGAAGGTCCCTCCTCATCCTCCTCGACGCGGAGCTTCTTCTGGGCCTCCAGCAGAAGACGTGATGGGATTCCATCCTTTTTGAGTTGCAAAGAAACACTGAGATGATTTAATAAGTGTCCTCCTCTTTGGTCTCCGTGTGGTTCCTGTTGGTGCAACACATGGGTCTGATTGGTGATATAAAAGGGGATTGAAACCAGCATGGGTTGTTCATCACTGTTGGGGCTTTTTAAGTTGATTCGTTTGTTCTCCAGGCTGGTTTACAAAAATAAAATTAAATTAAAAATGCCAATTCACAGCGGGGGGGGGGGGGGCAGAACCTGACGGGACAGGTCTGGTTCTGGTCCCCGTCTGATGTCCTCTGTAAAAACAGAGTCCCGGTGCTTCTGTGTTTTTTTTTTGTTGTTTTTTTTGTCTCTGTGTGGTTTTTAATTTTTTTTTCTTTTTTTTTTTTCTTTAAATTCTGCTGTTTGAAGTTCACTGCTTGAAGCTCTTTACGGAGCTCGTCTGATGCCGTTCGACATGAAATAAAGCACAGGAGTTTTGATGTTCAGACTTTTCTTTACACCATTCACGCATTCTTTAAGCGTTGCTCATGGAAATTAAAAGATTTCTTCAGGATTTTCATTTTTGAATTCCTCGACGTGCAAGATCAACATTTTATTGGTTCACCAGAGAAGAGGGTACAGATTTTAACCTGCGGTTCCACTCCCGGCCACTAGGGGGCGCCACCGAGCGTTGCCTGCTGTTTTCCATCTGAAAGACAAACTTGGGGGAAATGGTGGGACTTTGAGACAAACTGGATCGCCGTCTTCATCTTCCTCCTCCGACAGTGAGGACGAAGAGTTAAAACGGGCGGCGCATCTTTTAAAAGCTGCGTTTTGTGCTTTTTTTTTTTTTTTTTTTTTTTTTTTTTCCTCCACCGGCTCCGAACGCGACGTCCTTCACAGACATTTGAGGACGGTGAAGTCGCAGACGGTTCCTCGGGGACAGCTGCACAACGTCCCGATCCTGGAGCCTCTACGCAGCGCACACTCCTCACCTGCGTCACACTGACACAAACACACACACACACAAAAACACACACATACATACACACTCAAACATGTTGGTCTGAATGACTGGAACGCCATAATAATAAATACGTGACCTTAGGATAGATGGGTTTTAGATGTTTGTTCCATGAATTATTCATTTATAAAAGGCCACTTTATTATGGGATGTACAGCAGTCCAGACGAGGCTTGATTTAATTTTTTTTTTTTTCTTTTCGGGTGATTTCTTTGTCCCCTTTTCCCTTATCGTGTATCATCAGGTTCTCTTCTGATCAGACTGGAGGTTGTAAATCTGGGGTTCTCACCTGAGGAACCCATCCCAGCTTCTTCTGGGCCGACGGCGCCTGCCGGCTCCTCAGCTTCTCCAGGACCTCCTGCAGAGCTTCCACCTGGGGAGCGCCTGAGCGTCAGCTTCCCGTCTCTACATACATTCGGTCGGTCAACCATCAATGTGAAACGCGACTCCATACCACCAGGGGGCGCTGTGAGCCCATCAGCCTGTATCTGCAGTTTGTGGATTTTCATTTTAGCGAGAAAAAAATTGTGTGGAAAGTAAAGCCGGAGAGAAGTTTTCCAAAAAGAAAAAACTAAATCTCTCCGAATGGTTAATTAAAGTCACGTTAAACGTTTACCTGGAATTAAAAACACGAGAAACTCACCAGCTCTCGCTCTTCTCGAGCCTCCATGGCCGAGACGACCAGCAGCCAGCCGTAGGCGCCGAGGAGCAGCACGCCGCCGCGGAACATGGCGCCCATGACTGAGGCGGCGGATCGAGAGCGGCGGCCTTATAGCTGCCCCGTTCTCACCGCCTGACCGATGACGCGGCGACGCCGACCCTCGCCTCCGCCCGCCAGGGCACTTCCTGTAACACGGCGTTGACGCCATCAGTCGCCGGGCTCGGTCCGACCCCGACCTTCCATCTGCTTACTCATTCATTGGCGGGTCGGAGTCGGTCGGCCTGCGCCGCTTCATTTCCTGCCGCCGCCTCGGTCAGACAGGAAGTGGCGGCGTCTCGCGTCAAAGCAAACAGGCAGCCGTAAATGTCTTTGACCTGCGGCCACGGCGACCGGCCCGCACGCTCCGCGTCGGAGTGGCGCCCCCTTCAGGACAGCGGACGCCGGGACCCGCCGGCCTTCCTCTGCTACAGAAACACCATGTTTTCTTTCAGATTCTCATTTCTTTTTTTTTTTTTGCTGCTCAATTTTTGTTTTTCTTTATACCTTTAAAAAGGAATTTTCTCATTATTTCCAATTAAACCATCGTCTTTCCTTTCGACTGCTCCCTTCAAGGGTTGTCATGGCAACTAAACCTCCTCTGTTTAACCCTCTTCACTCACACCAACTACCTTCATGTCCTCTTTCACTCCATCCATAAATCTTCTCTCTGGTCTTCCTCCAGACCTCCAATTCCAGCATCCGTCTCCCGATATCTTAACTCTCCCTCCTCCGTCCGTGACCCAACCATCTCAGTGTGGCTTCTCTGACCTTCTCTCCAAAACATCTACCATGCTCTGTCCCTTCCTGATCCTCTGATTCCATTTCAATTGTAGCTCCGTTCAAAATAATGCCATCTTTCTGCATTGGCTGTGCTTCTTCTCCTTCTCTGGTCTGAGGACCTTGACGTCTTAGTGTAGAGTCGGCGATGGGTGGATTTTTTTTGCTTTCTGATCGGAGCCAAATCTGAGTTAGGAGCAAACGGGATGAGTGTTTGACACCAAAATGGCCGCCGTTGTGCACAAAGTGGCGTTTAAAAAGAGCAGGATGCACCGCCCGCCGCTAGCTAGCCCAAAGGCAATCATGGAAAAACACAAACGATGTGTGGACTCGCACATGAAGAGGGACGGATTGATGGTTTTTAAAAGAGGAGCGGCTTCACTCTGTCCATTCATAAAGTTGAGACATAAAATGTAGCATACGTTTCATTTAGCAACACATTGTAGCATTAAGTGTGTAAGCTAAGCTGAGGACAGAGCACCTCCGCCCCTCTCTGTGTATACGTGTGTGTGTGTGTGTGTGTGCTTCCTGTCACCTGATTAGCACATGGCAGCTCTTTAGCAGATCAAATCCTCCGGAGACGCTCATTGGAGCACTTTTTTTTGTTTGTTTTTAAATATCCTTGCCTTTGAGACTCCAAGGAGCCCACTTGCCAGGGAAACCACCTGAAATCAACAGGAAGCTGATTAGAAGAGGCAGAAATCCCTCACATTCATGACCAGACGGCACCGCCTCAGTGATATTCTCCCCATCAGTGACTCATCACCAAAATATTAATTCGCCCTACCCCACTGCCTCCATCTCCGCTTAACACTCTCATCACTGCAATATTTACATTTCTATTATATTTACACATTCTCCAGGACTTATTACCATTTCATTTTTACTACCCACATCTCTTATTTCTGTAATCATTCCCTGCACATGGCATTTCTTTATTAATTTTGTTTTCTTTTGCATATGTCATTCATTTGTATGTACATCCCTTATTTGCGTATTATCTTTATCATTACTATCTCCACCGCCTGTAATGCTGCTGCGACGGTTGACTTTCCCCATTGTGGGATCAATAAATGATCTTACCTAATCATGGGCCAACCCAGGATGGGGTGCAGCCACCAGGGGGCGCCGGGGAGCAGGTTCAACACTGCTGGGTTTCACGGTTGGAAGTAAATATCAGGAGTTTCAGCGGAGTCTTGCTGGGCTCGCGTTGCGCTTCCGTCGTCTATTTGTCTTTTCCTAGTTCTGGACTCACGAAAATATCATATGTGTTTAACACAAGTCTTTTCCAACTCTTCTGACGTTCGGGTACCTTGTCTGGATCCACAAGACTCGGACAGACGTGGAGGAAATGGACCATCCGACCGGGAATGTTGGTTTTCACATTTAAAGCGTCATCGGGGCCTGTTAATGTACACATAAATGTCTTTTGGTTCATTAAGACAAGATAAACTTTATTGATCCCCATAGGGGGAATTCTTTTGTCACAGCAGCGTAACAGTTATAGTGTCAAAAATGAAAAATATATATAATTAAAGAGACAGAACGAATAAATAAATCAAACACGTGCATTGACCATAAAATACATTTCCCACAATTCACGCCGACCATGTTACCCAAAAAGTGACGACATCCCGCCATTAGATCGCAGCGTAACCACATCGATGCTATTTCAACTCGTGGAATTGAGAAATACAAATGATCCTAAATGTCCAGAAAAGTTGATGCAAATGGAAGGTTGTTTCAAGAAAGATGGGAAGGCCAATACATGTTTGTGTTTTGTGTGAAACAGCATGTCTTTTCTGTTATGAGTCAGCATCAGTTGTCAAAGAGAACAATGTACGGTGGCATTTGGACACCAAACACGAAACTATGCATGTTAAAGTTAAACTCCTAGAAAAACAACAAATTGTACAAGAATTAAAAGCCAAACGTCGATGTCAGCCGAATGTGTTTACAAAATCATCCAAAAACCCTGCCGCAGTGGAAGCTAGCTTTATCATTAGCTTTCAAAGTCTTGTGCTAAGTCGGCTGCTTTTGAAGCAGCGCGTGCAGGCGTGTCCTGACCAGACGTCTAAACATGTCCGTTTTAGATGTGACTCCAAATCCAGACCTCCATGGATTCAAACATTTGATTTCCATTGATAATTATTGTATGATTTTGTTGTCACCACATTCAACGACATACTGTACAAACTATTTAATAGGAATATTTCATTCATGCAGATCTAAGATGTGTTATTTTGGTGTTCCCTTTACTTTTTGGAGCAGTGTATACTAACATCATGACAAACGAATAACAACAGGAGTGTTTACTTATTTGTTATGCAAAGATCGGTATGGCTGAGATTATCATCCTAATCCAGGTGTGATCCTGTACTTTGGGTCGGCCCTTCGTTGAGGTGTTTTCAAACCCGAGGAGATTGATTGAATCCTGGGCGATTGAAAGGACGGCGCCTCTCTCTGGTTCAGTCACATGATCATGTGATCAAGTCGTCTTTGTCAATCAATCACTCGTTGATTACCTGACCGTCGAAACTGGGGCGTTTTCACCTCTTGGTTTCAGTTTGATGTCTTCAGAAACCACATGGGTAAATGAGATTACGCTCACGCAGATCACCCGTCAATCAGCCGATGATCTAAACGTAACCTTTTACCCGATCACCCCCCCGATAATCAATCAACATGAATACACTCCGGATCAGCTCTCGGTTTAGTCAGATTTGATCTTCCTTTTAGAAATAAATGACCGGGTGAATTGACGATTTATCTGTTTGGAATTTTTATTTACATTGCTTTTAAATCGTTTGTCATTTAGAAAATATTTAAAGCCATTGATTATCATTATATGATCAAAGCTGCATTGCACTAGAATTTTTCAAATTAAATTGTAATGCTAAATGTTCACAGAAGCTGCAGCTTGTAGTAGCCAGTGATGGCCACAAGGGGGCGCCACAGCGCCGCGGTTCTCCACCTGCACCTGCTTCAGAGGAGGGCAGCCTGGAGGAGCTTCCGATCATCACCCTGGATCTAATCAATGATCAATTACCGGCTCGTCACATGCAGTATCGGTCTGCTCCCGTGTGTGTGTGTGTGTGTGTGTGTGTGTGTGTGTGTGTTAAAACTGAAACTGAGCTTCAATGAGGCCTATTAAGTTTGAAGGACCATTTGCTAAAATCAAGACTAAAGCAGAGATGTTTGTGATCATCATTAAAGTATGGTAATAGCAGCACACACACACACACACACACACACACACACACACACACACACACACACACACACACACACACTTTAAAACTGACTTCATATCCTTCATTTTCAACCTGTTGACCTGTGTGTAAGTTAGCTGAAGTAAACTGGAGTTTACAATCTGCACCTTCAGGTTCGATAAATCAATCAATAACTGATTCATGAGACAGTTTGTGTGAGACACACACACACACAAACACACACACACACACACACAACGGGAACCGGTCCCGCAGAGTCTCTGCTTGTTGGAACATGTTCCGCGGGTTTTCCCGCTGAAAAGTCCCTGCGGGTCCGCTGGGGGGCGCCAGATAGTCAACTCCGCACTGTGCGTGCATGTATGTGTGTGTGCGTGTGCATGTGTGTGCGTGCGTGTGCAACACTGTAAAATGCATGAAAAACATGACAAGCTTCATAGCAGAGAACGCCGAGTTATTTGGGCTGTTTTCCCGGCGGAGTTCTGCACGGCAGGTCTCCGGTGCACCGGTCCGCTCCAACACCGAGCAGACAAGGGGGACGGGGGCGGAATCCCGGCCGGTGCATATTTACCGAACCGCTTTATTTAGCTATTCCCCCGGATCAGCTGCTCCGTTACACAACCGGCCGCCTTCGGGGGGGCGTAGGGAGGGGGGTCCGGCGGCACCGCGCGGAACTCCGTGGGGAAAACGACTGATTCAACGATCGGCCGTAAAAAGGCGGCTCTTGTGGCGAGACGTGACGTGTGCGTGGGGAGCGACCGGGGGCTGCGCGCCGCTCGGCGCCCAGCCAGGTGAATTTGAGCACTTTTTTCCCGGGCAGCAGCGGCGGGTTCCCGGAGGGAGGAGGACATTCCTCCGCGGAGACAGAAACACCCAGGACACAAACTAGTGCGGGGAGGGTTTCTCCGAAACCTCCCACGTGGGATCACCAACGGCTGCCGGGCGGTCAGCCAATGGGCGCAGAGTAGGGAATAATTGCGTGGGGTGTCCGACCAATGAGAGAGAGCGTGGAGGGATGAAGCCACGCCCCCGGTGGGGAGCGGGTATAAATCACCCTCGTCCCGGTCTCAAGCTTCACACTCTCTTCTCGCTCCTGGACTTTACCGGAACCACAACTACGGATCTTTTTATCGAGCTTATTTTCTTACCGGAACCTCCGCACGGTGTGGATTAACTGAATCCCGAAGCTGGAGCGCCGTAACGGATATTTAACCCTTTCTATGCTGGACCTGGTGGATTATCTGACGGACTTCGGCATGACTCTGGAGGAAGTCGTCGGTACCGAGAAGAAGTGAGTGTCCCCCTGCAGCTCGCTACGTGTGTGTGGATATGCATGTGTGTGTGTGTGTGCACGCCTCTCACGGTTCCCGTGTTTTCACGTGCACGCAGGATGGAGCCGGTGAGTCGCTCCCTGGAGGAGCTGCTGGTGGCGGCGCAGCGGCAGGACTGCCTGACGGTGGGCGTCTACGAATCCGCCAAACTGATGAACGTGTGAGTAGACTTCCGTTAACCGCCAGATGACGTCTTATAACGGACGCGGGGAAGGGGGGGGGGTAAACCTTTCCAAACATAGCGCTGACGTCACTGACCTCCTCTTCCTCCTTCTCCTGCAGGGACCCGGACAGTGTGGTCCTGTGCGTCCTGGCCACGGACGAGGAAGACGAGGGCGACATCGCGCTGCAGATCCACTTCACGCTGCTGCAGGCCTTCTGCTGCGACAACGACATCGACATCCTGCGGCTGAGCGGCGTGCGGCGGCTCGCCGAACTGCTGGGCGACGAGGCGGCGGCGGCGGGCGGCGCCGAGCCTCGGGACCTGCACTGCATCCTGGTCACGGTGAGTCCAAAGAGCTTAAAAAACAAACAAAAAAAAAAGAATATCAACGCATGCTCTCTGGTCATGTGACCCTATCCGTCGAGCCAGCGAGGCGTCTAACCGCACACTTTGCCGTCCGCCGCAGAACCCGCCGCTGCAGCCGCTCCAGTGCGCGGCTCTGCAGGACGTCAGCAGCTTCTGCCAGGAGAGCCGCTGCAGGAACCAGTGGGTCCCGCTGCTGCAGCTTCAGGACCGCTGAAGGAGCCGCCGCCGCCGGGACGTGTGACTCCCGACGTGTGACCCGCGAGAAAAACACGTGACGTGACGCGCCGAACCCAGGCGCGCAGCTAAGAGCCCACGGAAAGTCTTCCGGCGCGGGAAGAGAGTCTTCCGGCGCGACCTGAGAGGACTCCCGCTGCCGGGAACCGGGGGGTGGGGTGGGTGGAGGAACTGACCTTTGACCCCATGGAGCTGAGCAGGTGTTGGCCGGCGCCGCCGCCATCATGGACTGATGTGTTTTACCTGAGTGACGTGAATAAAGTGAATAAGTGAAGCAGAAACTGTGTGTGTGTCTGTGGATGCATGAGCACACCTGAGAGCTTCGGGAGATGAAGAGCTGGATTATCGCCCAGAGTGAGAAGCTGCTCCTGGAGACGTGACTGCAGCTTCAAGACCTCCAGACAAGTTTCAGGCAGAAAACCCCTTAGGAAAAAAAAAAAAGTAAATTTGACACCTGCTTAGGGGTTAACCTGGACCGTCAGCTGTCAATCAACCATTCCTGCTCTAGATGGAAAGTTCTGACGTCAGACATCAGCCCTTTCCCGCAGCCGTGCTTTGCATTTCGTACATTTACCCAGACGGTCTTATTCATTCCTCGTCTCATGCTAAGCTAACTGTTTAACAGACTGAAAACTGAAAGTCGGGTGGAAATCTTAGTGTCCCATCATCGTGATAAAATACAAGGTGGTCATCTGATGGATCTTTTCCTCGCCTCGGCCTTTACGGCAACCAATCAATAACCAATAGACGAGCTCCGACAAACGCATTGTGTGGTGGGAAAAAAAAAGATACCTGTAAATGACCCTGCAGGAATCAAACTGTAAAAATCTCAGTCTGAGACTTAAAACGGTAAAAACGCATCTTTAAATGTGAGATGAGTCTGATGTATGGCTAGCTTGAAGAGGCTAAATGTAGTGACCAAGTCAAATGGACACACTGATCTGAGGGGAAATCTGATTGGCCGGTGGCGGCGAGAAGCTGTAAACACTCATTTTTCAGTTCTCATAAAACAGGGAACTCTTAAAGGATTTTGTATAAGCACAAAAAAAACCTGTCATTAGTTTTCAGGGTTTTTTCAGGGCACGTGGGAACCCCGCCTCTCATTCGCACCTACGTGGGGCTGCCTGCCAATCACAGCTGACTTTGGAGGAGGGGAGGCGGGGCTTCACGCCTGTCAATCACAAGGTCATCTCACATGGAGATTCACAATTTGGGTCCTCAGGTAACCTGTGGACCGTTTTAGAGGAGGATGGAGAACGTGGAGGGTGAAGACAGAAAAGCGGCAGAAGGGAGGCTGAAAATTAAAAGCCGAAGCTCCTAGATGTTCACAAAAAGGTAAAAATCTGGCGAATCTGCGTCTCCTTTCCTGTCCCTCCGCCCGCCCACCGCCGCTCTGCTGCCCGTACATGGGCAGTGACGCGGCAGGATCCCCCCGCCACGTAAGACGCCGACGTGTTGGCGCACTCGTCGCGGCGCAAAGATGCCGGGAGCCGCCGTCCAATCGCGGGGCTCGGCTGCGTTTCCATGGAGACGCAGGATGGATGATGCAGGCTCGTAATAACAGGGTGACACACACCGGGGCCTGCTGGAAATAGAGCCGCTATTCCTGAATCTCTTCATCATCATCCCTTTCGCCGGTTCGGCAAACCGCCACCACCTCGTCGTCACCGTCCTCCAGGAGAGTGTGTGTAACGGTGTTTTGGTGCGCGTGTGTGTGTCGGACGGTCTATTAATATCATCCCTCGGAGGAGGCGTTTTATTTTTATCTCAGTGGAGGCTAAATTTACCGACGGGGCGTCTCCTCTCCGCTTCCCCCTTCCCTCCTTCCCCGGCCCCGTCTCGCCACAAGCCCCCCTCAATTATCCTCCATCCAAACCAAACTGTGGTTTGGGTCTTCTGCTCACGTGACCTGGAGCTGCTGATCAAACGGAGAGGAGAACGTTCCCCTGGGCTTCTCTGTGGGCTGCAGGAAAACATCCCCTCGGGGATGGTGTGTGTGTGTGTGTGTGTGATTTATAAAAACATCTACCGATCAGATGTGACTTGTCATTGCCACGGTGACACTTCACGTGAGTTAACCACGCGCTCACACACACACACACGGCGTCTCCTGCAGCACAAAGGAAGGAGTGTGTCTGAATAAAGGTTTCAGATTCAAAGGAGCATGAGGCCGACCGACCAATCAGAGATCTCCGTCTGACCCCCTCTGCTTTTCTAGCAGCCACAATTACAGGAGAGCGCTGGTGAACCCCGCCCTCCCTGCCGCACTTTCATCCGCGGCCCCTCCCTTTTCCCCCCAGACCGCAGACCAGGGACCCCGAGGACTCCGGGGCCGCCCTGGCAGAGGGGGCTCCGGGGCCGCAGAACACGTGGAACGCGACACGGCGCCATTGGTGAAAAGTCGCGGCGTGGAAAATAGCTTTTGCTTTTTCAATCATGTGTACGTTACCTTGATGCAACCTACTGTTCGGGAATTACGCGACTATCAACCACGTAGCCGGGGATTTACCGAAACTGGCTGGTTTTAACGGCGTCCTCTGACCCGCAGCCCGAGGTCACGCGGCCTCCTTCGGCCAATCAGGCGCCAGGGATCCTCCTGTAAGCGTGGAGATGTGAACAGGGAGGAAACGAGGACGTTAAAAGCAAACACAGCTGAGGGTTCGAAGGCTTCGACGCTAACGCTAACAGTGAAACTAACCTCTTAACACACACACTCTATTTCCTTCACAAGTCACACGTCGAGCTCCAGCCAATCAGAGCCTAAATCTTCATATATGCTAACGTTGCTCACTGCTGAGAATGCTCTGCTAACATGTGAACAAGGTGCCTGTTAGCGTGTGGCATGCGGTGAGGTTCACGGCTGGTAAGGCAAGAGTACCATGAGGCAGGAGAACTGCATGCCTCACCGAGTGGCTCTTCGCAGCCGATTTATGATTGCTCAGCACAAGAAACTAGTAACACGAATACAGTTGTTGACAAACTGGAAATGTAGTTCATATTGGAAAAGTGTTTCAACATTTGAATAGTGACACATAGATAGACAGCAATTCGATCTTAGTGCAGAGCATGCAATCTACATTGAGGCTCAACACCAAGCAGCCTCACCGCACATCTCAGTGTTTGAGAGTAAGTAAACGTGAAAAAAACAGACATTTTGAATTAAAAAAAAAAAAAAATCTAAAGCTGGTGAAGTTTAATTCAAATACTTTATAGTTCATATCACAGATAAATGTAATCATTCTTTGGTTTTACATTTTTTCCTTTCCAAGTTCTGCAAGTGAGGCACAGCCCCTCCTGCCTCCCCAGACTGTATTTCATTGCCGTTAGCTTAGCATTAGCTGGAGATGTCTGAAGTCACATGACCCCTGCATCCTGGACTAAAAGCCAGAAAGGTGACGGAGCTTAGTTCGTTAACATAAACACTGTGAAACACCTGCTTGCAGTAAACGCAGGGAATTTATGATTATTAGTAAAACTAAAAACCAATCAATAGGTCCCATCTTAGCTCTCTCTCACACACACACACACACACCACCTCCACCCCGGCCCCTCGTCATTGTTCCTCGTCGCCGCTGGCTGGAGACAGAAATAGACCCCTGACCACGACCGCCACTGGGACCCCCGCCCACCGCAGCTAACGCCCTCCCGCCCGCCGCCCAAACCACAGCCAAGCAACCCCCGACCCACCCAGAGCCGAGGAGCCCCCGCTTCAATTTGGAGACAAACATCAGGATGAGCAACAAGCCCACCCATCAGGCATCTCCTAACTACCTTCATCTTCCTTCAGTTGTGCTTCTTTTCACGCACGCTCTTTCCTCAGGTGCACGTGTCTGCATCTCTGTGACGACCAGGAGGCCGTGTGACTTCCACCTGCCCAGGAACGGAAGGTCAGAGGTCAGACAAACCAATATTCATTTTCAGATCCATTGATTCTGATATTCGGACTCTCCGGGGAAACAATGGAAGAATTTCAGATAAAAGTCACGCTTTCATCGACGGCAGGAATTTTAAAAACACAAGCCCGTCGGTAAAGTCATGGTCGGCGGAGGAGGAGGAGGTGTGTGTCAACACGTCTCATCTCCACACACCTGCTCAGTAAACAGGCGTGTTCATTGGGGACCACGCATGCACACACACACACACACCAGGGTGACTCACACGCAGGAGGAAACACCCACAACAGAAGAAACACACACGCTTTCACAATGATCCTTGAGGACTTGACTTGAACGTGTGTTTGGGGTTCGGGTGGGCCTCTCGCATATGCACATATAGTTCCAGGAGCTACAGAAGATGAAGATCAGGGCCTCAAATGAGGGCCCTGGAGGAGAGCTGCTTTGCATAAACAAAACCAGCAGGAAAAAGCTGGAGATGTTGAAGGGGGTGGAGTCATGTTCAGCTGGGCACTGTCATCGGCTTAATCAGCTTGAGAGCTGGAGTCACACCTTGGGTTCACACACACACACACACACACACACAGGTGGACGTCAGTTAGAGGTTCAGCTGAGGGTCGTGACCGTCGGCCTGCTGAGTGGACACCTGTCTCACACACACACACACATGTGGATGCATGCATGCACAGAGAAATAGGACAAAACTCAAAATGTTGAAAGGTCAGAGGTCAACTGGAAGAGAGCGAGAGAGAAAAAAAAAAAGAGGTGACCTTTTTCATGGGAAGTGAAAGTGAAAGCGGGAACAAAAAATACCGAAAGTCCCATTAACATCGGCTGAATATCATCGTGCGCAAAGAAACCAGTGGTGAGACCGGAGGGCGGCGGTGTCAGCTGCTTCCGGGCGTCCCACTTTTCACACCTTCCTGTTTGTAGCTTCAGGAGGTGTCGCATGTGTGTGTGTGTGGCAGGGGGTCGGGGTGGGGGGTCAGGGGTCACCGTGTCGGATCCGGGTTTCATTTGAATTTCCCAGCAGACAGTAGGAACATCGGGGATGATAAAAATAGAACCGGCAGCAGCCTGGAGAAGCTTTGGAGGAGAACCAGGCTGGGATGAAGATCAAGATGTGTGTGTGTGTGTGCGTGCATGGGTGTTTGTGTCGTCATTCCTGTCTTGTTGCGTGATGTTTGGTTGTGTATTAATGTGTTATATTTACCTTCCTTCCTACAGATTTTCTTCATAGGAAGTTTAAACCGAAGTCAGAGGTAGCTGCAGTGTGTGTGTGTGTGTGTGTGTGTGTGTTGTCACATGCTTCCTACATTCCAGACGTTCCACCCTGGCTGTTTGGGACGCAGGAATGCAGAAACACCCCGGAGAGCGTCCAGCTCGTCGACGGCGGGACAGGAAGTGATGCGCGCGCGTCTCCCGTGTTTTGGTTTGAGCAGCTGATCCGGGGCCAGAGTCTGGAAAACACGGTCGAGACCTGAATCACCGTCTGTAAATGCGCGAGTCAGACGGAGTGGGTGGTCCCACGCCGCCGCCGCCGCCGTCGCCTGCCTCACCGCACGTCTGGGCGGAAAAAAAGGGGGCGGGGCCTTGCTGGAACAAACGGCTCAGGGAAAGTCTGTCTGCGGGATGCTCGTCGTCCCAATGCGAGGGCGTGGAAAAAGAGTGTCTGTCGGAGAAGAATATCTAGTCTTTTCCTTTATTATGCAAAAAAGAAAAAAAAAAACAATTGCAAAAGTGTAATTGCGCTGAGGAGCCCCTCGGGTGGCTCAGGCTCGGACTCGCCGCTTCAAATTTCATCTCCTTTGCATCAGGGTTTTGCATAAAAGCCTCTTCATTCTTCATCCTGCTCCAACCGATCCTGCAGCTGTAAACAATCCCTTTAACACACACACACACACACACACACACAGGAGTAGACCGACCGGCCAGAATCCTCTCCGAGGAAGAAATCCTGCAGAGAAGAAGCCGAGGTGCAGGAAGAAGCCTCAGTAGCTGCAGACAAAACATCTTATCTCTGACCTTCAGACAGAGGAATGCGTCAGTTATCGTCCCTCTGGCCGCCATCTGAACCTCCAAACTTCACACCTGAGGCGTCACCTGGCCGCCTTCCAGAGATTTCCGTCTGGATTGGGTTCCTCGCTGACTCGACGAGGACGAGCGTGGCGTGAGTCACGCGACTTAGGACAGACGTCTGTCCCGCACGCCCGCCACTTCGTGTCCCGTGATTCGGCGGCGTAGGCTGGGTTGCCATGCCGACAGGTGGACGGGTCAAAGCACCCCATTTGTTTTATTGAATTAAGAGAGAGAATTGGCTTCAAGCAATTTAAGGGTGGACAGATATGGCAGGAAAAAAAACAAACAAACGGGAAGTTCCCTTAAATATAAGATGTGAATATTCAAATTTGGAGGGGAAAAAATAGAATAATTATAGAAAGTGCACAAAAGTAGAATCACATAAACGGACTGTTTTCTAACAGAGTCAGCGGTGCGTGGTGAGTCGTCGCCCGTCTGACAGGAAACCGTCCGGTCTGGAGATCCAGATGTTTGTTTGTCGGGATCCCTCCACGGGAGCGCGCCGGGGTGAAAGCCGCTGAGTCATCAAGGGGTCACCGCATGACTCAGCACTTACAACCAGATTCACTTAGGAGGAAAAGCCGGGACGAAAACAAACAAACGCATCAGCAGGAGGCCGGGGGGGGGAGCCCTCGCACACCTGAGTCTTCGCCCGAGGCTCATCGTCGGGTGTTTCAACTAGATGGTGGACTCATTGGAAGCTGTTTGCTTCTTCGGAGTCCCCGAAGCAAACCGCGGACCCCCCGCCCCCGAAGCCAGAGGGGGCAACAGCCACTCGGCGGCAGTTACGCTATCAGAACCAATCAGCTGCAGGGCTTTTACTGTGGCAAGATGAACCCAGATGAGCCACTCTCCTAAAACACACACAGCTCTGACAACTGCTTCTTACGGAGTAAAATAAAGTTTGAAAATGTTCTATTGGGAATCACGTTATTGGGAAAACACCCTCAGATGACCTTTGAGAAACATCGTCCAATCGAAACACAGCGCGCATGTCTATTCTGACATTTGCGGCACGCATGTTACGGCCACCAAATCTCATGATGCAAGACCGTCAGTTTCACATCATTTTCTTAGGGTTTGTTTTGGAGATTTCCGTCTAGATTCTCATAAAATCCAATAAAAAAAAAAACAGAAGAAACCGAAACAGAAACTATAAAAGGATTCCCGAGTCATAAATTAGAAAGAAATCCAGAAATCCCAATAAGCGGGGTTCATGGTGTCATGTGGCGTGCACACACACACACTCACGAGTGGGCTTGCAATGAGGTCAAAGGTCAGGAGGAGAAAGTCGGTGGTTCCCGACAGGCTGTGATGTCATCAGTGATGTCACCCACGCGGGACCCCCGCTGCTCTGCCATTGTGTTTGTGTGTATGAAGCGACCGTTAACACCTCCACCCATCTGGTCCAGATCCAGGTCTGCCTGGTCCGGATCCAGGTCCCAGTCTGCCTGTCTGTCTGTCTGTCTGGTGGTGGTTTCCCAGAAGTCTGCAGAGAGGAGGCTGAAAGGAAGGAAAGAGATTCTCAGAAAGCGAAGCTGCAAGCCCATATATGGTCTGTGTGAATGTGTGTGTCTGACGGTCGTCAGGAAAGCTGCGGTCGCCCCCTGGAGGTCGTGAACATCATCACACACGGTGTGGAATTATAAATATCTAACTCCTTAACGGCTCTTCTGTACTAGCGAAGTGTTGGTTGATGAGGTCGCTAATTACATCACTCATTCGCAATGGGAGGATTCTTCAGATGACATAGCTCAATAGCGCCCCTTGTGGTCAGCACTGGTACTGCACGATTAATTTGAGATTATAATGTATTTCAATTGCTTGCTTGTTTGCGAGTTTCCTCTCTGCGTTTGTGAACACACTGATCCGCATCCTCCTCACACCCTTCATCTCTCGGTCACAGCAGGTCACCCTCGCTGACAAGATCTTTGTTCCGCCATCACATTTAGTCTTGCGACAGTTGCCCTCGTGTGGCGGCGGCGGCGGCGGGCGTGCAGGGCAAAGGAGGACATCACATCCTGACGTCTGGACTGAGATCTCTTGTTGAGGGGGGCGCGAGGGGGGGGTTCTCCATCACGGTTTTTCTTCTCCTCCAGCTTATCTCCTGAGTAGCTTAATCTAAAGTACCCCCGCAAGTTGTCTTGATCAATTTATTTTGAAATTTTATTCTTTTTCAGTGTTTATCCTTTCTCTACACTCTGCAGACAAAAGAACAAACAGCTCTTTGGAGGAAACCAGTGCCAAGTATGTCTCTCTTGGTGGTTACAGAAGTGTGTGTGTGTGTGTGTCCTGATGTGACTTTGGTCATCTAATGGCTTAGAGCAGAAAAGACAGACATCCCACCGTTAATACGACACAGCAGGGTAAAAGTCTGGCGGCAGCTCCTGAGGACAAACCGGGCTCCTTGGGTCATTTTCACCGGATGAACTAGAATAGCCTGGAAAATTATTTTTCACTCCCAAGGTTTTGTCAGTAAATTTTGCTCTTCCTTTGCCTTTAAGCGACATTGTACAATTATCATTATCTCGACCACTTATCCTGCATTTACCCCAGCTGTCATTGACTGAGAGGTGCGGTTCACCCTGGACCAATCACAGGGCCTCTTAATAGAGACATGCAATTGGCAGTTTATGATCACCAATGAACGTCCTGCATGATTTTAGACGGTGGGAGGAACTCGTGGAGACTTGGACCAGAATCTTCTTGCTGTGAGGTCGGTGGAAGCGCTAACCGCTACGCCGCCGCCGTGTCGCCCTATGAAATTTCCAATTTTTGGTGGTATCCCCAAAACGGTAAGCACTGGTCATTGTTGCTGAGGAATTTGTTCTGTGTAACAAACCTTGACCCCCTGCGCACACACACACACACACACACACACACACACACACACACACACACACACACACACACACACACGGGAAACCTGAGGTTGACTCACATCTGGACGGAGCAATTCCTGGTTCTTTCATTCCACACATTCCAAAGTCACTCCATTGTTTCAGCTGCTGTCTTACCGAAAACAACACACACTTTCCTGGAAGCACACACACTTTCCAGAGAAGAACACATACTATCCAGAGGCAGAGTCTCTGACTAACTGCTTCCTTATTAGGCGCTTCAGGGGATGGAAGGTCCCGGTCCATCAGCTGAGTCCAACACGTGGAACAACTCCCATAGCACACAATCTGGACGTTCTACTCAAAAGTTAAACACGGTGTGTCATCGACAGTCACAACTTGTCTGCTCCACCTTCAGTGATTCTCCAGGAGATGTTGCTCCAGGCTGCTGTCCTGGAGAACCTCTTAAAAGGGAGTGTCGGAAAGCTGGCTTAAACTGGTCGGTCTGAATCGATGGGAAATATCAGTGTTTTACACAAAAGCGTCTGAGCAGCCGCGAACTGGAAACACATGGTGAGGAGGGACTCCCGCCGTCTCCATGGCGACGGAGTACTGTTTGGGAATCCCTCCTCTGATGGGGTTGGGGGGGGGGGTTGTTAAAACCTTCTGCTGAGTCATGAGACTTTTTTTTTTTTTAAATACAGCCGCCTGTTTCCACTGGGTTTTACTACAACCAGGCTTGCAGCGTCGTTGTCATGGCAACCAGCCCAATCAGACACTGTTCTTTTCGTGATGGGACAGGAAACAAAAAAAAAAAACCTCCTTCAAATACATTTACTGTCAATCTAAAGATTGAATCGTATCTCCTTCCTCAAATTCGGGTCATTTCTTGTTACTTTGCGGCTGAAAGGTGAGAAATAACGGAAGTTCCCGTCAGATTCATGCTAGTTTGGCGGCGTGAGAAAGCAATTCAGATGCAATAATTGTTTGTTGACGGTTTGAGAAACTGTTAAAATGTCTTTGCAGTGGGGGGGAGGGGGGGGTCGTCTGCAGCAAAATGTAGGTCGAAACACAGACTGGAGGTCGGTCTTCCAGCAGCGAAAGGGTTAAACGATCCCCGGCGAAGCTGAAACTCCGGATTTAATCCTCCGATGAAGCCAAACGGGCTTGCACAGCAGATGTCCGAGCGGAGTCCCACACATGCAGACGCCGCATTAACAAGCCTCGGTTTTGATTAAAAAGCTCGTTAAAGTGGCGTTCAGATGTCGGGAGGCGTCTCCTCGGCCGCTTTCAGATGGTGACTTAATGAAGCCAGCGCGCCTCTGTGTCGTCATTAATTATTCAGCCACTAATTTTCTGGAGTGTTATTAAATTATTCTCGCCTTTTGAGCGACACAACCCGCAGTTACTACCGTTTGTGGATAGTTCAGGATCTCCTCGCTCGCCCCAGGCAGGCTCCTCCGTTAGAGCGCAGTCAGAATTAATCAGGGAGTGTATGTGACCACTCAATCATGGCTAACGTCTGTTAGCATTTCACACGCATTCGCACACCTGACGCTGACCAGGCCTGTAATTAGATCATCAGGGGATTAAATCCTCCACCTGGAAACGAAGGATGTTTCTGCAACGCCGCTTATTTATCTGGGTTTGGCTCGGAGCGAAGAGTTGTTGGTAAAGAAAAAAAAAAAAAAAGTGTGATTCAATTCACGTGATTCAAGAACCTGAAAAGAGGCAAAACAGAAGGGGGTCAAAGGTCGCTGGTGGAAAGTGGTCCAGAAATAAGAGTCACAAGCGCCTGATTGTGTAACAGCTGAACGGCGTCCTCACACTGCTGGTCTGGCTGCTATTTAAAGTCTTCGTTTGTCTCTTAACCCTTTGTCTGCTGCCGCGCTCTATTTTTAACACAGCATGAAAAGGGAAGAAAAAAAATGAACGTCAAAACAGCTGCAGGCACGCGCACGGACACACACTCGTACACACACACAAAGACAGCATTGACGACCAGCATGTGACGCTGTGACTAACCAATCACACGCATCAGGCCTCATGCCGTTTTCACCATCTGAACTTACTCTCACGTTCGGTTTGGAAAAAAAAACGGAAAAAAATAAAATCTAGATGTTGATAATTGAACAGAAATGTCGAGATTTAAGGTCAACGACGACTCAATGAGCAGTTCCTCAAATCAATACCCAGTCTGTTGGATCAGACTTCAGTAGATTTAAAACCATATATCACACAAAATAGTAGAATCATCTAAATATTCAAATGCAAAGATCTCCTTAAAGCTGCAATGATTACATAATGAAATAAAATCTGAAACATGGAAGTCCAGATGTCAATCACTATCATTCACACCTACCGATAATTTAGTGGAGTCCGCACACAACCGAATGACTATTTCTGGTATGTGGGAGGACGGAGAACATGGAAGGAAAACACGGAGAAAAACACAGGTATGCTGATAGGCCCCGCCCCCTTCTGGCGCCATCAGCTGATTGGTCAATATGTTCAGACTCCTGGTGTGTTTGCAAATCACTCCAGAAAGTTATCGTTACTCGGCACCTGTGTGTGTGTGTGTGTGTGTGTGTGTGTGTGAGAGAGATCACGTGACCGGGTGCTTGTAGGGAGCCTTGTACTTGTTTGAGTCATAAAAACATGTTTTTGACTGATCTGGAGTGTCGCCTCATCCCATCACTCAGGGTTTACAGAACCTTCAGCACAAAGAGCAGCAACCGTCAGTCATGGGACCGTGTGTGTGTGTGTGTGTGTGCCTCTTAGATCACATGACTGTGTCATATTGCTGTTGTGGCCAACAGTTGCTGCTTGTTTCCCTCCTGAATGAGGCTTCAGTGTGACGTGACATCACACACACACAATGACACCTTTATCCGCTGCCGGCACTGACGCTGCTCCGCCCTCTGATTGGCTGCTCCGACGTCAGCCTGTACCAGATCGCGCTCAGAGGTGTTTCCCTTTCCGTAGTACAAACACACCGGCCAAAGGGGGAGGGGGGGGGGCACAGGAGGGACTCCTGTTGCTCGGCAACGCTGTCAACAGGAATGATGATGCATGATCAATAATTCAAATCACACCATGATTGCTGCAAATACTACCGGTGCTCTGTTACAGCAAATGCACAATGAACAGGAAGGGGTTCCACTGCTAGGCAACGTCGGTGTTGGTGATCTGACCATCTGGGCGATCAATAATTTATACTTGTTGACTGGAAGGAGTCTGCAGAACTTTGGACTGACACTTGTAGTATTACTGATACTACTAGTACAAGAACTTGGAGAAAATATTCAGGGTGTGACTGATGAAGGAGGGTCCAGCTTGCGCTCCTCTCACCGCGTTCCTAACCAGGTTCTCGCGCTCTTCTTCTCCACACCGGTATGACGTTCTCCACTGCCGGACATCCAGATCGGCTTGTCGGGACACACGGGCAGGGGACAAATCTGTGTTTTTCCCTCCAACCCAATGTTTAAGAGACAGAGCCTCTGAGTGACTGGAGATCGTTTGACTCCGCCGGCGTCACAGGAGGAAACCACGGCCATTTCCTCGAAAACCCTCTGCAGCCACACAGCCACACACACACACCTTGGAAGTCAAAGTTCAAGTGTAGTTCCTAGAAGTGAGCAGACAAGAGTCCTGGTGAACGAGGTGGGCCCCCTGATGGAGTACAAAGTCCAGGCTTTCAGAGGTGTTTCCAGCTGGTTCAATATCAGTTGTTCCAAACCAGTATTTATAATGCATGTATTTGACGAGCCTCAGTGAACACAAATGCTCTGAAGAACCTTTTGGAGTAGGAGATGTGAGGTGTGCACGTTGGGGGGGGATACACCGGGCTATCTGGTCTTTCCTCCATTTTTGTAGTCCTGTTTGGCTTCGTAAGACCACTCTATCCTGTTATTTTCTGTGGTCTTCTGACACAGATTGCCGTCGCTTTGGTAATCAGCAGACACAGCCTGACTGTCTCCGGTTGGGTCGGGTCTATTCCCTTAACACGATAATATGTTTCCATGGTAACTGGCCACACCCACGGTCCGCAACTACTGCTCTCTCGAACCGAAACCCGGGAAAAATAAGGAAAAAAGAAAAATCTAGTAGCGCATCCTCGCATATGCATTAGCGCTGCTGAGCTGTGAAGCTCAGGCCTCCACGTCTGACCAATTTGGTTTGACTTCAGACACAAACACACACACACGTGTACAAAGGCGTAGCTAAATGTTGGCGCCACAAGCGAAGGTCCTGGATTTATGCAGGAAACCATTGAGGCATTTTTTCTTGAAAGTAATTTCAGTGTGTAAATACGACACACCCACACACACCCAAACACACACAGTAATGGGACAATCAGTATGACGGCCATGTGAGGGAGAATGAAAGGGTTATCACCTCTGCAGTGTCAGCTGACTGTCAGCTGTGTGTGTGTGTGTGTGTGTGTGTCCTTGCCCTGCAGGAGAAGAAAAGCTGCATTGAAAGTCACGTGAACCAGATTGCAGAGTTTGAGCTTCAGTTTCACTTAGTTCATGATTACTTCCATGTCAGATGGTCCTCAGCTGCGCTTCCTGCAGACTGCAGCCGGACAAACCCGGAGGAGGTCGAGTAGGAGCGCCAGGGATCAATGTTCACCCCAAAACATCAGGACAAACAAGAAGCTGCTGTCCCTTCTTACGGACAGCAGCGAGAAGAACTGAAACCTGCTGGCTCACTAGAGACACAGTTTGATGCTAAAGTAACTTTAAAGTAACCAATACAAATGGACAACGCTTCCACACTGATTTCAGCTGCATTCAGAAGGAAGTGGAGAAACATTAGGAGGAAAAAAATGTTAGGTCTAAAAAAAACAAGAATTTCTAAATAAAATCCCAAATAAAATTTATTGAGGTACAAAATAGAAATACTAATTACTAGAAGCTAAATATTGAATGGTGGGACGTGTGGATGGGAAAGGCTAACCCAGAAATTACAGGAGATAAATCAAAAATATTTTATGTAGATATATAAATTTATTTCACAAAGTTACTGAAGAATTATTTTAAACTACAATTTTGCTGCCTCCAAGGTTAGATATCTACAAAAAGTTGAAGAAGGGTGAATAAGATGCTCACTAGTCTGCCTTTTGATGACCTTTGTAACACACACACATACACACACACACACACACACACACACACACACACACACACACACACACACACTCCCTCCCTCTGTCTGTCTTGTAAGCGTCCCTTTCCATCTGTGGGGTTTCCTCACAGGAAAAAATGCTAAATCTACCGTCTGCCTCCCCTGCAAGTTGGAGGCCTTGCTTCACAATGACTGATGATGTCATCTCTCTCACACACACACAGCCAGGGATTTTGTTTTCCCTCTCTAGATGTTTTTATTCCAGGATGCCTGTGACTCACTTTAGCTGTTTAGATCTGAAGCTAGTATTGTTTTCTAGGGACCCCCCCCCCCCGCCGCCGCATCGTACACACACACACACACACACACACACACACACACACACACACACACACACACACACACACACACACACACACCACTTGTGACTGCTGCCTTTGTTTTCCAGTGACTCTCAGTCCATATAAGGACATACAGACATCCAGCTTCTGAGGAGACAGTGTGTGTGTCTGTTGATTACAGTAAAACACACACACATCATATTTTCTGCTGTGCGAACAGTGTGATGAACTGGTTTGTGATATTTAAAAAAAATAAAAAATAATCAATGATCGATACAGCTGGCGGCCTGATTGGAGATCGCCCAACTGACTCATGTCTGCTGCATGTTCACAAGGTCACTTAGGAGTTCCAGCTGTCTCCTACCAATGATTTTCTAGGAAAATTCATGGATTTTTTTAAAGATATTTCTATTTTTATGGCATTATTGTAGTCTATTTTTGGCTATTTTCTAATTCGGGGCACATTATTTGGTAGTTTTCTTTGTAATATCTTAATTTCCAGAGAATTTCTTGGCCGCAGGTAATCCCACATAACATTTGACTATATAAAAGGAAAAAAATCAAGTAGTGACGAAATAGGTCAATTTTCACCGGATCGCATGACGTCTTGTTTCGGCAACGGGGGGCTTATTCTGCGCTGCTGCACGATGATGTCATCGCTCACAAATGTAGTCTGACTTCAGCTGAGGCAGAAGGACACACACACACACACGTACACACACACACACAGCTGAGGTGTTTGCGGGAAGCGGCTGCTGATCTGGTGTGATTGGTGAGTCAGCAGCCGATGGCATCACTGATCTCCTGTAGGACCTCCGGATTGGATGAGTCAGGGAGTGAGGCGGGCTGAGAGGCCAATGAGAGGAGGGGGCTCGGGGGGGTCACATGACAGCGCTTGCGCCTCATTAGCAAACAATAAAAACACACGGCTCATTCGAAATGACGGAAGTCGGGAATGACATCATATTCTCTGCAGGTTTTTTAAAATCACAGGAAGGGCTCTTACGTCCTCTTAATCTTATTTCATGTTTATTTTTGTTGTTTTTGCATATTCCCAGCAAACAGGGGAGACTCTGATCATTTTTTCCCTTATTAGGTGAATCACTGTTTCTTCCCAGCATCAGGACTGTAACAGTTATTGGAATAATAATACATGAGCTTGACAGTCTAAATGGTTTTAGTACTTTATGGGACTATTGAGATTCCCAACCTAAATATTTTCCAACTAGAGGAATAAACCTTTGATGCCAATGTTCCTTTTTTTCTCCTCATGTTCTGTTTTTTTGTTGTTTAACACGGACTGGCAAATCATCTTTTTATCCAACAAATGTGATGAGATCATTTCTTTAATTTTTTTTCTTAATGAATTATCTGAGATGGTTACACTAGAAAATAGATACAAGATGTTTATGGTATTGGTCATGCAAATTTCTTATTTTCAATATTAAGAATAGCGACGACTGGTTTTAAAAAAAAAAGAAGTGGTATTTACACATCCTGTCCTGCTCACAGTTGGGGTTCAAGGTAGGCATAACCAATGTCAGCAGACTCTAGAGCCAAGGTTTAAGCGGACTGTAGCCCCGTTACGACTGAGTTGGTAGATGGACGACCATTGCTTGGACGTTCAGTCCCTCATCTTCCCCCTTCTGCATGCTAAAGTGTCACTGTGCAAAACACTGAATCCCCCAGTTAATCCCAATGATCTGGTTAGCACCTCATATGAAGAACATGCCGCCATCAGAATGTGAAATAGCAGAATAACGCACTTTGGAAGGTGATAAAACCACTGTATACATGGAGACCCTTTATTAAGCACTTAACGTTGAGATATTCACACAGGGTGTCTGAGAGAAGACACTGCTCACACAAAGGAATCATGTTCTACACATCCCAGAATCCCAGGCCATCAGCTAGTGTCTCTGCTGGAAACCTCGAACTTATAGATTATTGCCTCAAAGACGTTGATTTTTGAGTACAACTGAATTTTTAGGACATATTTCACAGACTACTTTTCTATATTCTCACGGATTCTTCCCATACAAGTAACTGACATTAAACTTGCCAGTTTGTAGAGTTTCACAGAAAACAAAGTAAAACACTAAACAAAATAAAGCATTTCCTTGCAGCTATGTTGGTACAGAGAGTATTTAACTTTAATCAGGATGTAGTCAAATGAAATAGAAACAAAGAAATAGCTACTATTTAGGAAATTCACAACAAATTAAGCATTGATAATAATGACGCGAGTATAAACCAAGTTACAATGAACTATCAGCAGATGGAGAAGAGCTAACTTTAGCATGGATGCTAATCAGAGGCTAATCGACCTCATTCAGGTCAGTTGCTAATTGTGACAGTGATGAGCTAGCTACTTGCTAACCCCTGTGAGCATCCATGCTAACTAGCCCAACCACTTTGCCCTTATGCATCCAGAAAGGTTTCAATTTTACTCCAACCAAACCCAAACTGAAACTATTGACATTTTTGAAGAGTGTACAGCAAAAATAATTTCCGGAATAACGCTGAAAACATCCACGGGAAGTTTATGTCAAGTTACAGTACGAAAACATCGGATGGTGAGAAGCTAATAGTAGCATGGATGCTAACCGACTACTAATTGGCTTCAAGCAGTTCACCTGTTAACCGTGGCAGCGGTAAGCTAACTATTCGCTAGCCACTTTTAGCATCCACGTCAATTAGCGCACTGACTGTGGCCAGCACCCATAAGATACAACGGCGAGAAAAAAAAAACTTTGATGGAAAACAATAAAGTTATAAAACACCTCGGAACTTTTCAAAATTCGTAAAACTCACCGTCAGACGCAAGGAGCGGGATTTTTCCAATATCGAGACTGTGCTAGCGCGCAATTTCTAGCTGAGGTCCTAAATATGTGCTAGAAAGGTGTCCGTGTCTCCCGCCTGACTGAAAATCAGTCCCATCATGGGAGAAGGGTGCCTGAGTGGAATTGGGTTGAAAGTAACTCTCCATCCAAATTTGTGGGGAATGTTGATGTTTTTTTGGGGTTTTGAGGGTTATGATACATTTTGTACAATGCCAGTGCAGTTGTTCTGTTTAAGGTTGTTTCCTGGTTATTCTCAGGTAATTTAAGGACTTGTGTTTTGGGGTTTTTTTTGCAGATTTTTAGATATTTAGCATTTTCCAAGATGTGAAATGTTTAAAACACTGACAAGAGTGACAGTAAAGAAGCTGCTTAATAAAAGGACTAATACCACAAATTTTACCAAAAGATAAATAAAACAAGTGATTAAAAAAAGCATGGACTCATCCCATTATCACACTTCACACAAAAGACACACACACACACACACACACACACACACACACACAGAGTTCTCAAACCGGTTTATAAACCAGTTCAAACTCTGGTTTCCCATCAGATCCAGTTACTGCAGTTCAGGGTCTGTTTTGGTTTCAGGTTGTGTGTGTGTGTGTGTGTGTGTGTGTGTGTTTTGTTGTTGTTGTCGTCATGGACTCACACGTGTGACACTCTGGGGGAGGTGGTGTGTGTGTGTGTGTGTGTGTGTGTGTGTGTGGGGTGGAAAGGGTCACCGGTTCCCAGGCCTCATAAATCTTCACTTTCCCACAGCTTAAAATCAGAAACCAAAGTACAAACCCAGCTGCAAAAAGTTAATTTTAATTTTCTATTTCATTATTTTAGAATTTTCACACGGTCAAACACTTTCTTGATTTTTTATTTATTTATCCTTTTTGCAGCAACATTCCTTTGCACTGGCTGCAATAATATGCTTACTTCTTTGCTAACTGTCTGTCATCATGTTTCCATGTTGAAATATGAATCCTGAGACGGATTTCTGATGGAAAATATCTTCATTTTCTGGTTCATCTT
>NC_141284.1:2105264-2127764 GCF_037954325.1 Fistularia commersonii
TCATCTGCAGGAGGTTAGCGTCTCCACGATAGACTCCGAGAGCCTCTCACCTGCTGGTAAATGGGCTTGAGCTCCTCCAGCGACTGTCGGCTGGTGACGGAGAAGACCAGGATGAAGGCGTGGCCTCTGGAGATGGACAGACGCTGCATGGCGGGAAACTGATGGCTCCCCGTGGTGTCGGTGATCTGCAGCGTGCAGACGCTCTTGTCACAGCTGATCACCTGGAGGGAAGAGGCGCACGCTAAGCTAGCTAAGCTAGCTTCCACAATGCAGGGGTCTCTCTTGTGTGTGTGTGTGTGTGTGTGTGTGTGAGGGTATCCACCTGTCGGTAGGTGTCCTCCACTGTTGGTACGTAGGTGTCTCTGAAGGTTCCCTTCACGAAGCGGAGAACCAGAGAACTCTTCCCGACGCCGCCGGCTCCAAAAACCACCACCCGGTAGTCGTTGCTCTGCTCGGGCATCCTGCCGCTGCAGGTGAGAGACATCCGTCCATCGATTATTGATTGATTTGTTATTGGAACAAAGCTGTAACTACTGTCACACGCGGGAGGATCCCGATTCCACTGATAAAGGCAGCGATCAATAAACCGATCGAAAGTGTTTGATGAGACTCAATGGATCCGTTTCCCATCCTTTGAGGACATCACTGTTCCACACACACACATATGTGAGTCCTGCCAGATTCCAGTGTCGCCACGGTAACCGTTATCTATCTGTTTGTCTGTCCAGGCCGTGCTTCTGTGTGTGGTTGCCACGGCAACCGGGAGATCTCAACATGTCATCCTTATAGTTATCGGCGGGCCGGTCGCCATGGCTACTCCTCGCCGCCAACACGCGGTGATGTCACTTCCTGTGCGGAGGCAGGTGGCAGGGAATCACCGACAGGAAGTGACATCATCGGCACTCGGGAGACCGACTTTCCTCGGAATAAAATCAATCCAGTCGAGAAAATATGAAAATAATGTCCCGCGGTGTCGAGCTCACACCAGAGATCACACACACACACACACACACACACACACACACACACACACACACACACACACACACACACATTCTGATCCTTGAAGAAATTAAAATAAAGACTCTTAAAACAAATAATGAGGGGAAAGTACCTTCAAATCGATTCTCCTCCTCCTCTTCTTCTTCTCTTCTACCCGCACCTGGTCGTGTGTGCACGCATGAACATGCACTACGACGGGATTCCCGCCCCCCCCCTCCCACACACACACACACACACACACACACACACACACACACACACACACACCGGGGCCGTTATCGGCGTGTTACCGGATGGAGGCGGATGTGTTTGGAGCCACCGAGATTCTCCGGAGCCTCTCTGAGCTCCGCCGGTGTGATGACGTCACCGGAAACGTCATCGCCGTCATCATCTTCATCATTATCTTCATCCTCTTCCTCCTCCTCCTCCGGACTTCCGCTTCAAGTGTCGTCTCTGTTTTCAAAATAAAAGCAGAAAAGTCGACCGCATTAAATACAAAAATGAACGTGAAAAGTGTGCAATTTAAATATTTTCAATTCAATCTAGGGGGGGGAATGAGATTTATTTTAAATGTCAAGTAAAAAAAAAAAAACCCTCGCAGCGACAGCAGAGGAACCAGCGAGGATCAACCTGGAATTAATATAAACATGCAGTGAGATGCAGTCAGGGGAGGCAGGAGAGGCCGTGCCTCACTTGCCAATCTTGGAAAGAAAAAAAATGTCAAATAAAAAAAATATCGAATGGTTGTATTTATCAGTGAGTTGCATTATTAAGATATTTGTCATTTGACTTCACAGGTTTTCAGTATTTTTTCATTCTAAATAGCTGGATTTTCTCACTTACTGTCCAAATACTGGGAAGAGATGTTCTGTGAGGCTGCAGACTGTTGAGCCTCAATGTAGATTGCATGCTCTGCACTGAGACTATATTTCTGTTTCTCTGTATGTCGCTATTAAAATGTTGAAACACTTTTGCTATGTGAACTATGTGTCCGAATTGTCAACAACTGTAGTGTGTTACTAGTTTCTTGTGCTGAGTGATCATAAAACCGCTGTGAAGAGCCACCAGGTGAGGCACGCAGTTCTCCTGCCTCATAGTAAGTGTCACTCCTGGTTCCAGGGATTCTTCTAGCGAATTCTCAATGTGATTGTGATGAGGTCAGTATCTCACCAGCAATAAACCTCACTGCGTGTCACTGTGAATAGCAGTATATTGTGGAAAATACCAACATTAGAGCGATGGTGGTCATATAGTGTACAGTTCATGTCAAAATGTTGGCAACTGGACTTGAGTTACAGCCCTCATCCGAGAGGCTTCTTCACTTCTAATGAGCGATGTGGAGTTTCCGAATATAACCGCAAGGGTTTCGGGTGAGTCGAGGTTACCAGTGCTTGTTGTGTAAATGGAGGAGCTGATCTGCAGAAACTAGGTCTAAGGGGGTTGTTATTCTAATAGGTGTTGTTCGTTGGGACAAAAGAACAACTTTGTGGGATTACCTGGATTGGAATGTGAAAAGGTAAAGCTAAACAAAGGAGTGAGACCTGTTGGATCACATGAACTGAGGCTCCTGTGGACATTACTGAGGGCTGCTTCTAGTGGTGGGTCTCTCCTGGTTAGCAAGAGCCATTCTTTGGAAGACAGCAATGTCCGTATTCCAGAGACGATAGATGGTTCGAGAGATGACTCAAAGAGGCCACCATCTCTGAACAGAAGAGGGGGCCTCAGACATAACCTTTCACAGATTATACAATGCCGTACTGGGATCAATACCAAGATGGCTTAGCGCACATGGACCAGGACCTTCTGCACCCTCCAAACAACCAGGAAAGACCCACCACCAGAACCAGCCCACTGGAGCCTCAGTTCATGTGATCCAACGGGTTTCACTCCTCTTTGCTTTACCTCTTCACATTCCAACTAAGATAATCCCATAGAGTTGCGATTTTATTCCAACAAACGACAACCATTAGCATAACAACCCCTCTTACACCAACTTTCTGCACATCAATTCTCCCATTTACACAAGCCACCACAACCTAAACAAGCCCAAAACCCTCCACTGAAATCCTATACAGTGATGAAAACATATTTATGACACAGATATATACATATAATTATATAAAAAGTCAACCCCTCAGTCACATTTCATATACAAAACACTCTGAAGTGGAAATAAGTGTGAAAAGAACATTAACTGAATAGTGACAGGTGCAATGAGTCATCCGGTCCGCTAGGGGGCGCTGTGACACTCGATCTCGTTACCTTCAACCGGGCAGAAGAAGGCGGCGTAATTACGGAGGAATAACATGTTGACGTGAAGGAGCGACTGACGGACAGTTTTTCTTATATCCGCCGTGAATTGACGGCTCTTCGTGTCCGAGTCAAGTCGGTCTGCGTGGGGACGAGCCGCAGGAAGGAGCCCCGATCGCCAGGAAACAGCGGTTTAGCCGAGCGGCGGCCGGAGCCAAAACGACGGACTCCATTGAACGGGTACTCGAATTAATGGACGCTCCGCTTATCGCGACGCGCAGCGTCAATTGGCGTAGTTGTTGGAGTCAAAGTTAGTCGCGGTGATCTCCGGTTGAATTCGGCTTCCATTTTGTCCAGCTGGGGGTTAAAGAATCGGCAAATTCACCGCGATTTATCCCGCCAATCGGCGGCGGCGGCGCTCTACGTCAGCTCGGTGCGCCAAGAGCCGTCAAAAGGAGAAATTCCCGGTTTACCGAATCACTGTTTCTGCTGCCGGAAAGTTTTGAAACACGTTACCGCAAATAGTTTGTGTTTTTAGCTGGTAGCAGCGCGTCGGTTTGCTAGTCAAGAGGCGACGACGGTCAGCGAAGCAGTTTCGCCTTCCACCTGTGGTGGCGCTGTGGCGGCCATGTTTGTAGTCCAGTTGTAGTCCAGACTACCAGGATGGTCACGTGACCTCCGATATGCAAGCAGCTGGGATGTCAACGACTATCTGGCCTGCTTTCAGATGCGGGTGCTCCAGGATGAACGTCACCTCCAAAAGTAAGAAGCGGGCGGTTCTGCCGAGCCGCCCCGCGCCCCCCACCGTGGATCAGATCCTGGAGGACATCAGCGGAGCCGCCGCGAACGACCCCGTCTTCCGCATCCTGGACCAAACCGGACCGGGTGAGTCCGGGCGGACCCGTCTCCGCGTCCGTTCGTGAACACGACTGCCGCTCGAGTTTCTCACCTTGCTGTCCCCCCACCCCTTCCTCTTCCCAGACTCGTCCCTGGACGGGGACGTGGAGCTGAAGTTCCAGCAGTGTCGTCGGTTCCTGGATCTGAACGAGCAGCTGAACGAGAAACGCTCGCTGCTGCTGCGGCAGCGGGAGGAGCTGCGAGCGGCCGGGCGGCGTCTGGAGAGCGTCGTGACCGAGGTCAAAGGTCGAGCGCTCTGACCTCGTTCGCTTGAACGGCGTTTCAAATGTAACCAATGCTGAACTTTGCTGCTTGAAGACCATCCACCCCATTGGACAAGCAGCGTCACGTGACTGGAGGATGTTGATGCTAAATGTTTGATTCTTTCCAATAAACAGCAGATTTTGACTGAACAGTTGCCCTAATTTTGGGCGGTGTGTTGGGCTGGAGCACCTCCGCGCATTAGCTGATACTTTTCACACAAACTGTGGACCAAATGTATTAAAAGTCTGTAAATTCAGGGTGGTTGTGACTCAAACTCTCGGTAAACGTAAAGATAACTCGGCACTTCCGTGAGACACGTCACTCTTTTATTGGATGGAGACAGTTAGAACGAGGCCCGGCGGCGGCGGCGGCGGACAAACCTCGCCGACCCCTTCGGTTCGCTCAGATCGGGAATGAAGTTTCCGGAAAAGTGAAAAACAGTAAATTTGCGCCAAGTGGTATAAATGTCAGACTCCGTCTTGGACCAACGAGTTGATATTTGGTAAACGACGGACGTCAACGGCCCGTCTCAGTTGTCGGACGGTCTGTTTTGTTTTTAACATAACTTTGGAGAAATGGTGCTTTAAAGCGAGCTTCGGGTCGAACCGAGCCGCTGGAGCCGGCCGCTCTGATCGGACGGGTGGAGAGTGACGTACAAATACGGAGAATATTCATCGTCTCGGCCTATTTCTACGATTACGGCTACACAGTTAAGCAGTTATTAACAGGTTATAAAGGTTCCAGCTGAGCCGCTTCCTGTTTCCAAACAGGACACGACGATCCGTTTGACCGCTGAGAACCAGAAGTGAAGAACTGCGGGTTCCGGCTCTAGAGGTGGATCCATTCTGGGACTACTCTAAATGTGCTGCTTAAATCGGACTGAAACTAAGGAGATCCGCGGACGCGTGAAGAACGCCGTTCACGGAGAGCAGGTTTTCGGAGATCTTGTTAGCGCCCCCGACCCCCGTCTCGGTGTCCGCCAGAGGACCGTTGGGGCGACAGGGTTCCGTTGACCCCAACCCGTCCTCTGCGGACAAACCGACAGGTTCTCGCATTTCCTTTGCTAGTAGCTAGTAGAATCCAGACGGTTCGCCCACCGGCTTCGGACAACGAGGTTCACCTCCTGGTGTCTACAGTGCAAACAGGAGTGTTTGGATACAGACAGTGAATATATTTGCATGCTCTTCCCTCCAGAAAGCTTCAGGACTTGTATATCAGCGTGTTATTTACAGAAAAAGATGAGCGGGAGCAGGATGAAGGTACTCGCTATGGTGCTGGATCTAGTAACGATGGAAGTCCAGTAGTTGTCCAGGAGTGAACAGTGACTCCGAAGTTTCCGTCGGACATCCCGCGGAAAAAGAAATCTCCTAGAGGACTTTTGGACCCTTTAGCCCCCGAAGTCATCTGGAATAAATACAAACGCGACCGCGATGCCGGGACTCGAAGGCCACGACCAAGCCGGGCGCTTGAGTCCACGGCCGAAACCGACGGACTGAAGGAGTCGCTCGACCGAAACCGGATTTCGTGGACGGGATGAGAGACTGACGGCGTCTGACGAGGAGACGAACACTGAGGCTGAATGTCCCGTAAAAAATACTTTACATGTCAGTGGACGGTGTCCTCTGTGAGGCCTTGAACAGGAGCTTCCTTCAGGTAAAAGTCCGTCTGAGGTGTCGGTTCAAGAATTTGCATATCGTTCAATTGATCAGTTCGATCCGAGAGGACGGCGACTCGTCGGTTAAGTTCGCCGTCTCCCGCTTTGAGTCTGCACTACATTTTCTACCAGGCGGTGATCGGTCTACAGATACAAAAAAAAAAGAAGAAAACAAGTAGAAAAAGATGCGCTTCTTGTCTGTGAGATGTTCATGTGAAGAGCCGTCTGGGAGCGGAGCTTCCCGTCCGGCGTGATGGTTGATGGAAGCTGCGGCGATTGTTTTCCACCCGAAGGAAGGGGTCGGTGCCAGAGGTCAAAGGTGAAGCGATCCCGACCGCCCCTCCTCCCCCCGACCCCCGCATTTACCGAGTTTCATTCGGGAAGGGACCGGCGAGGTGTCGAGTCGCGGAAAAGCCTACGACTCCGTTTTCTCCCCCGACTTCTCGCTGACGGGTGCTTCCTGCAGCGAGGAGACGATGGGGCTCGGGACGTAGTTGAAAGGGGTGACTCTGGCGGACTTGCTCGGGGACCCTTGTCGGAAATGGACGACTCCGCCCGTGTGACTATCCGCCGTTCCCGTGGAGATGCTGCTGTGGCCCTTCAGGGAGGCGTCCAGGTCTCCATCTTGGTGGCTACTCCCCGCGCTGATCTTTCTCAGCAACGCCAGTCTCGCCACTTCCTCTGAGATCCCAGGGGACGTCTCCACGGTCGGCGATGTGCTGGAGTTGGTCTTGTTGGAGAAATCCTCGGTCTGGACCGTCGCGTCGCTCGTCTTGCGCGACGCGAGGAGAATGGTGGGCAGTTTTCCCGGAAGAGCCGGTAGCTTTGGCTTTTCCCCATCAGGAGAAGGCACCAGAGGTAGCGCGTTGGCGGGCAGAGTGTTCTTCAAGATCTGAGGAACGTCTTCGTCCCTGATTCTCCTCCAAGTGACTCGGTCATTTAGTCGAGACCCGGCTCTCTGGCTCTTCTTCTTCGTATCGTCCTCGCTTTTCGCTCTGCCGCTGGAATCAGAGGACGAAGAGCGAAGGGAGGAGCGGCTGGTTACCCTGCTCAGTATGTTGATGCTCGGCGACGAAGCGTGGCGTTTGAAGGTATCTCCGTCGTGCTTCTGCCTGGGACCGGAAACTTTGCCGGGCCCGTTTCTTTGAGCGACCCTGCAGGGGCTCTCGGAGCTGGTCCTCCTGCCGGGACGCCGAACGGTTAAGTCCCGCTCGCTGGACGTCGCCCTGGACAGAGTCGAGGTCTGTTTCTGGAAGCTCGGCTGGGGTCTCTGCCCCTGCTGGGGTTGTCCTTGACCCCTCCCCGGGATTCTCCTGGGAGGTTGGACCACCGCTTTGAGCTCCTGACATCGCGATGAGCACAGGAAGACGGCCGACGCTCCCGGAACCGCCCTGCGGGGGGACCCGTTCTGGGATCCGGGCGCGTTGCGTACGGAGCCGTCGCGTTTCAGCGCGGACTTGGATTCCTTGATGAAAGTCAACTGTCTCAGGAATCCGTTGCAGTCGGACTCGCCGCCGCCTGAGTGGACCGAAGTCATCCTGACTAGATCGAAGCGATTCGCCGGGAGGATCCTCTTCCCGCCCACCTGGTTCTGCCTGGGGGACGTCTGGTTGGTCACCAGCGGGGACAAAGGTCTGGCCTGCCGCGCTGAATTTTGCATAAAAGGGATTCTGACGGGAGACTTCTGGGTCTTAGGCGGCGGGGACTTTTCGTTTTGATTCACCACCGGAGAACGTCCCTTTCTTTCCGGGGGGCTGCTCGCCGGCGGGCTGCCGGCGGGTGTCGCGTTCTTTCTCTGGGGGGGTTTATTGGTCTGAGTCGGGGATCCCGGCTTCTTCTGCGAGTGCTTGGACGGCGTAGAGCTTTGCGACGACCCGGAGGAAGAACTTTTTGGTATCCTCGGAGGTGGAGTGGAGCTCCTCTTTGGCAAGGACAGTTCCGTGTCCTGTGGACGACCCAGCCGGTGGAGGCTCTTGGACCTGTGCTGAGCGAGGTCTGGGTTCTTTGGAGCGTCCGATTTTGTCGCGGCCTTCCTGGGAGGAGGTCTCTGCGACGGCGCCGTGTCTTTTTTGGGAGTGTAGATGACCGTTCTGCCCCGGAACACCACCGGCAAGTTCGGAACCGGCTTCTTCTGAGCAAAGTCCAGGGGTTTGTTCGCCTTTTTGTCCTTCGCGAACTTTCTCTCTTTCGGCGTGAAGCTGGACGTGGACATGAACGACAAGACGGATTCGGTCTCCTCGGAGGACGGCTCTTGGGACTTGGTCGCCTGGAGCCCTGTGACGACGGAGTTGGCGCCTTCCTGTATGGCCCTCCATTCAACGCTGTTGAGATCCGAATCCTTGTCCGACGCGAAATCGTCGCTGTCTTCCTCCATCTTCCAGCCGTCGGAGGCCTTCTGGGTATGTTTTTGGACGGTCTCCGCTTTCTTCTTCCTGGCCGCCAGCTTCCGTCTCTGCTTCGGCATGGCTGAGGTTATGCATTTCTGGAGGAGATCGTCCTCTGAATCCATGCTGACGGAGCTGGGAGAGCTCTGCTCCTCATAGGGGCTGTGGATGGTCAGGGACTTTGCCTGCTGCATCATGTTCATCATTTTGTTTTGTCTGTTTTTGTACCATATTTGCTGAGATTTCGATTTTTGCTCGTCAAACTCGGCGTCGCTCAGCGAGCTGAGGGAGGAGCTGAGGGAGTAGCAGGCCGGAGACTCGTCCATGATCAGATTCTGTTTGATTCGGTGGAACCCTCTGGCCTTGGGGTTGTCCGCCCGGCCGATGTTGGTCATGCTCCTGGACAGGGGGTTTCTGCCCACGTCCTTCATCTCTTTTCTACTCGCCCGCTTGGCGGTTCCCTCTTCGTTCTCGTCGTCGTAGAAGTAGTTGCTCTCCCCGGACGACTGCGACATTTGCTGGAAGACGGCGGCTCTTCTCTGCGAGCCCAGATTAAGGTTCCCGTCTCCGTTTTGCTGTATGACCGGTAACTCCAGCTTCCTGACCTGGCCCTGACCTTGCCTCTTCTTCTGGGGATTCGGAGACTGATCTCGATTTCTCTGACTGGCAACTCGGTCGGCCACCTCTTTGCTCTGCATCAGCAGCCGCTGCGTCGGGACCACGTGTTTGGTCGTTCGGTACGTCTGGATCTCCGGCTGGCAGCTCGTCTTGTTCGGTTTGTGGAAGTGCGAGAAGATCCTCAGGTCTTCGATCCTCTTCGCCTCGTCATCGAGCGGTTCCTGCTTCCTGAGGACTTTGGCGGTGCAGTCCTTGGCCCCCTTGTCTCTCACCGGATACTGGAGGGTCTCGTCGCTCAGCGACGTCGTGCTGGAGAAGTTGACCGGCGTACCTTCGGCGGAGTCCGTGAAGGACGAGTCGTCAAATTTGACGTCCTTCTGCGGGATGACGATCCTCCTCCCGGGGTAAATTTGGGTTTTGCCGTTCGGCAGCATCATGTAGACGGGCAGCTGTATCGGTTTGCGTGTCTGAGAAGAGAGGATGTGCGAAGGTATGCCCGTCATCAAGGAGGGCCGTACCTTCCTGAACTTGGACGGCATGGCGGAGTTGATGCACTCCTTCAAGATTTCGATGTCGTCGTCCGAGTTGCCCTCGCTGTATCTCTCCCCGTGGTCCAGCCCGTGCTCGTCCTCGTCGGCGAAAGGGAGGTTCTTGTCGCTTTGTTGCAGCAGAGGGGTCAACTTCAGCTCCACGTCTTTCTGGATGTAGTGTTCGTGAAGGGGCAAGGCGCTCAAGCTGGACGCACAGGAGAAATTCTCCGTGGGCTTTTCCACGGTGAAGTAGATCATGGTGTCCAAGTCGGAGGGAAGGCTAAATCTGTCTTTCGAGTCCGCTATCTCCATGAACTTGCGTAGGCTGGTCTCCCACTGGCCGGCGATACCGGGCGCTTGCGGCTCGGCGCCACCGGGCTCGACGCAGCAAGGGGTTTTACTTCTGCTGGGAGGCATGGTCTGGCCCGGGCTGTCCGGGAGGTCGCTCGGACTGATCGTACCGTCGATCATCTCGCTGCAGGGATCGCTCTGGATCGAGCTGGCGATGGAGGGAGACTCGAAGCTGCCCAGAGAACTGACGGAGCTACAGCGACTCATGACCAGGGGAGTCTCGTGGATGTAGTTCTCAGACGAGCTGGATGGAGATCTGTCTTCGACCACGGCCGGGGAGGCGCCCCTCAGGAACACCTTCTCTCTTTTGGCCGAACAAGGAATCTCAATGGGGTCCGTCTCTTTGCCGGGGCAGGTTTTGGAGTCGGTCATCAGGAGCTGACTGTCACTCAGATCCTCCAAAGTCTCGTCCTCTTCTGGCCTCTTGACCACCTCTCCGTCCTCCACCTCGATGATTTCCAAGGAGGAGTCGCTTTCCAGCTCATTCTCGCTTTGCCCGTCCAGAGCTCCGTCGCCGGAGGACAACGAGGACAGGGAACTACAGCGGGAGAAGCAGATGGGCGTGTTCTCCACCGAGTACTTCTGGACGGTCTCCATCGTGCCGATGGCCGGGCTTCTGGTGGACGTCATCGGAGAAAATCTGGTCATGCTTCCGCCGGTCATCACGGTCGGCACCCAAGCCTGCCTCCTCATCGCCTGGGCGGCTTGGACGTTGATTGCCGTCTTTGCTACGCCGAACTTGGCCACGCTCTGAATTAGCGGAACCTGCTGGTACGAAGGAGATAACTTTATGGAGGTCATGCTAACGTCGGAGGAGACTTTAGTGCAGGCGCTGGTGGGAGTTTGTACGGGCGCATCCTGGTTCTTCTCAGCCTCCGTGTTGAGGAGCTCTAAAGCTTTGGCGTCCTTGTTGTCCACGGAGTCTCTCTCGGGTATGTCCTGCTGGATCGTCTCGCTGGACACGGCGGGCCGGGCGTCCAGGAATTCCCGGTGCGCCACCTTGAGATCCAGCCGGTTGGGTCGCTGTTGGACGATCAGCGCTCTCGGGGCGAGACGCATTTGATCTTTGCTGCCGCAGTAGCCGTCGCTCGTGCTGCCGCTGTTCAGGCTGTCGGTGGACATGCTAGTATGGGCCGTTTTGAGACGCAGCAAGGCGTGAGCCCGGCTGAGACGCTCCCTGTGGGCCAGACTGCTAGCGTCGGACAGACGGCAAGGGGAACACGACTTCGCCCGGGCTTCGTTCAGCTCGTCCAGCCCGTACGGCCAGTCCGCCAGGTGGTCCTCCGAGCTGAGGCTCAGGCTGTCTTCGGAGGACGTGTGCATGGTGATGTCCTCCACCAGCCTGTCGATCTTGGCGACCGTGTTGGTGATCTTCTTGGCCAGTTTTTCCGCGGCCGCCGAGACCACGTCGTCCGTCGGGGCGTGTCTCCTCTCCGACACCTGCGGCGGATCCACGTCTCGTTCGGGTTCGCTCTCCCTCTTGCGCGGCTGGTTCTGCAGGAAGTTGGAGTTGGTGAGAAACATGGACAGCATGGAGAAACTCCCGGTATCCAAACTGCTGGAGACGTTGGGAGCCTCGTCGTCGTCGAAGCACCCCGAGTCTGAGGCGTAATCCTTCGCCAAGCTTTCGATGTGGCGGAGCGGCTTGTTGAGGCTCAGGTGCTTGGGACTCGGCTTGTCCAGCGTGTCGAACGTCTCCGCCAGGTGTTTGGCGTCCAGCTCTGCTTCCAGGGCCTTCTGCTTTCTCATGTAGAGCGAAGGCATGCAGGACCCGGGCGAGACCACCGCCGTGTCCTTGTACTTCAGGGGGCGATTCGTGAGGAGGTTTCTCAGCGCGGCGGCGCTGCCCATGGCGATCATCTTGTGCTTGGAATGGATCAGGTTGCGCAGCATGCTAACAGCCCCCAGGTCCCACAGCAGCTCCTGGTCTCTTGGGCTGCGGGCCGAGAGGTTCCAGAGGGTCCCGCAGGCGTTGCTCACGATGGTCAGGCTGTGGGAACGAAGGTGCTGCAGCAGAGTCTGCAGACAGTTGTGGTCTCTGAGGATTTGCCTGCGCAGAAACAGGACCAGAGGATTTTAGACGCCTCCAGACGAGTTTCACGGTACACTATCGCGTACAGATCGGCTTAAAGTTAGCAAACGCCTAAAAATGTACCGGAAGACTCTGGTGTTTTGCAGTGACCGAAATAAACCGTTTGTTGAAGTTCCAGAAGTGACGGCGACCGACCTGTAGTCTTCACGGGTGGCGACAAGGCTGGACACGTTCCGCAGGATCCCGCCCCCGCTCTCGATGATGGCCAGGGAGTTGGTCTGGCAACGGTACGTCAGCGTACTGACCAGGAAGCCCAGGGCGCCGTCCACCGAGCAGATGGACACCTTGTTCTCGATGCTGTGGGCCGACAGGTTCCACAGGGCGCTGAGGAGGCTCTTCAGGGTGGACTCCTGCAAAAAGGAAGGACATCGACGGAAGGTTTCATTGGAAGAGGTGCGGTATTTCCCTCATCCCAGAGCCGTGTGAGACAGTCCCTTACCTTGGTGGCCTGCAGAGCGCAGCTCATGAGCGCCGAGACGCAGCCGACGTCCCTCAGGACGGTCTTGCTGCTGATGTCGGCCCTCCAGGACAGGTTCCTCAGGATGCTGGACACCACCTGGTGCAGCTCCTCGCTGTCCGAGCTCAGCTGGGCTACCAGAGCCTGGAGGCAGCTCTTCCTGGAGCAGAGTGTCGCCTGGACACACAAACCCTATTTTTCACAAACCTCACTCCTTTGAGCGACAGAGAAACGTCCTGAAAACGAAAAACTAGCCGATTCATTTAAAGAAAAACATGGATATCAAGAAACAGGGAAGACGCTAGGGGAAAAAAATAAACAACCAAAAATTACAACATTTCTTTTCAAGCGCAAATATCTGGTACAGTTTGCTAATCGGTCACGTTAGCTGGTCCTCGTCAGGCTCCGAACCAGGACGAATGTAGACCAGGACCCTCACGTCCCCGGTTTACCTTGTTGACCACATCCCCGAAGGTGAGGTTGGTCAGCGCCATGCCGGCGTAGCGTCTCAGCGCCATGTTGATAGGGTCGTTCTGCATGCCGTACATGTCCTGGTCCAGGTGGATCAGGTCCGACACCACCTGCAGGCCCCCTGGAGGAGCGACAAGAGACGATTGGCCAACCGGACCACCGGGAACCTGTGATAGAAAGCGTCGGACGTTCCACAAACCTAGCTCGTTCATGGCGCGTCGGTACTCCTCCTCGAAGGACAGCTTCATCAGGGCGCACATGGCTTGGCAGATCTGAGGGTCCACCGGTTCTGGGATGTCTGCTGAGACCAGAACCCAAGAACCAGGGGCTGAGGAACTCTTTCCGGCAGGTTTTTCTGTTCCGATCGGACAAACTTGCTTAAATCAAGGAACCAGAACCGCCAATTCGACATCTCTGGATGTAGACCGGACTTGATTTTGGTCTTTGTAGCCATGGTCTCATTTCATTTAAGGATCGCTTTAAAGTTGCGGGTTCTGAGCTTTGAAGACCCCCGAGCCGATATCCGGTTCTCTGTTACACGAATGTGATTTTGTTTTTTTGAGTCAGTGATTCTTAACCATAGCGCGAGTACAATCCCGACTTCATTAAGTACGGCTTCGTAAACGGAGGTAGCGCCCAGTGTGCGGAGTGTGTGTTAACGCTGTCTAACGAAACACTCGAGCCGTCAAAACTACAGCGGCACCAAGAGACCGAGCATCCGACGCTTGTGGGAAAGCCGGTGGAATCTTTCAAGAGAAAAGAAGATGCAGATGCAGAAAAGATGGATCGTGTCGCCGACCGGCAACTCTAAAAGTGCACTGAAAGCTAGCTAGCTCGCAAACTGTAAGCGGATTTAGTTTATTGAATTGAATTGAATACAAATCAAACCAAGAGTGAGATAATTATAAACCTATACAGTGTATATATATTAAATAATACATATTAAATAATGTACTGCTCAAAAAAATAAAGGGAACACTTGAACAACACAATGTAACTCCAAGTCAATCCCACTTGTGTGAAATCATAGTGTCCACTCAGGAAGCAACACACATTCATTTTGACCTGTTTTAAGGACATTTCATCAAAGTTGGATCAGCCTGGAGTTTGTTTTTACACTTTAATTTGGAGTGTGATTCCTAATCCAGACCTCCATGGGTTGATACAATTGATTTCCATTGATCATTTTTGTGTGATTTTGTTGTCAGCACATTCGACTGTGTGAAGAGCAAAGTATTTCATAAGAATATTTCATTCATTTAGATCTAGGATGTGTTTTTTAAGTGTTCCCTTTATTTTTTTGAGCAGTGTATATAATATGATTAGTAATAATAAATAATATATATTAGAATTATATTCAATGGACCTCAGAGTCAGAAAGGTAAAGAACCCCTGCTTTAAGTGACATCTTCGTCTTCTGGACTCTTTGGCTCGGAGGGGAGCTCGACTCCCCTGGTCGTCTCTCTTCCATCACCTTCTGACAGAAGCTCAGATGGAACTCGTGGTTCCGAGTCTCACCTGTGGTCTTGGTTCCTCCGGGCGAGGGCGTCCCGGCGTGGCTCTGGATCCAGTCCCAGCCGCTGTCGCAGTAGGTCCGGATCTGCTCCAGCATGTGCAGGACCCTCATCTCGCGGCGGGCCTGCCCCTCGTCCTGCTGGGAGTAGATGATGTTGTGCAGGGCGGCGCTGGCTCTGGACTTGGCCTCACGGCTGCAGGCCGCTACGGCGCCGCTACCCGCCGCCGCCGCCGCCTCCACGCCGGCGCCGCCTCCGCCGCCGCCGAGGGGGGCCTCATGCAGGATCTGGACCAGCAGGGGGACACAGCCGGACTTCCTCATGGCGAGGCAGCTGTCCTGGGAGCTGGACAGAGCCAGCAGGGTCCGGGACAGGTCCTCCTTGTCTCTGTTAGCTAGCATGGACAGCAGCCAGAAGACCATCTCCACCTGCAGGGAGGTCAAAGGTCAGCGCGGACACTATAGCTTCCTGCTTCCCATCCTTGTTTTGTTTTTTTTCAAAGAAAAGCCAGGATCCAGGAGCCACATTTTTTTGGGACTGCCCTAAACTGAGGAAATTCTGGGAAGAGGTAAAAAAACCAAAAAAGTGAGATTTTAAAATTAAACAGACCAATTGATCCACAGCGATTTATTATGGGTGCAGCATCAACAAGCGATTTAAGGAAAAAACAGGTGTTTTCGCTTCGAGTTCTTTTTTTTTTTTTTTTTTTTTCTTTTGAACATTTATTAGAACAGGTTCCTTAACGGAGTCATACACATTCTTACAAAACCTCATAACAAGATACACATTATACAATATTCTTTATAGGTCACTTATTTCCTCACTAGCAAGCGAAAAATAAAATAAAACTAAAAAAAAAAAAAAAAAAAAAAAATCTAACTCAGTCAAATAGAGATAATATCTTCAACTCTCCAAATATTTTTTAATGGGTGTCCATTTGTCAAGATATAGGTCTGTCTGAAGTGGTAACTTTGCTGTTATGCGTTCCATGCAGTTTCCATCTTTAAGCCTCTGACGCCGCTGGTCCAGTAGGTGGGTTTGAGCCAGTTTACTGGGATCATTTTATGTGCAATTAATAGAAGAACTCTAAGCGTAAACACCTGGTTTTTCCTTAAGTCGCTTGTTGATGCTGCACCCATAATAAATTGCTGTGGATCAATTGGTTTGTTTAATTTTAAAATCTCACTTATTTGTTTTTTAACCTCTTCCCAGAATGTCATCAGTTTAGGGCAGTCCCAAAAAAATGTGGGGAAAAAAGTCCCCCGTTATGCCACAGCCCCTCCAACACAGGGGAGAATAGTTATTATCATAAGAAGCTATTATCAAGGGAGTTTTAAAATACCTTATTCTTAACTTCCAGCTGAGTTCTTCTATTAATTGCACATAAAATGATCACAGTAAACTGGCTCAAACCCCACAAACCTACTGGACCAGCGGCGTCAGAGGCTTAAAGATGGAAACTGCATATATATATATTTTTTTTGTTTGTTTTTGTGTTGTTTTTTTTTTTTTTTTTTTAGTTTTATTTTTCGCTTGCGAGTGAGGAAATAAGTGACCTATAAAGAATATTGTATAATGTGTATCTTGTTATGAGGTTTTGTAAGAATGTGTGTGACTCTGTTAAGGAACCTTTTCTAATAAATATTCAAAAAAAAAAAAAAAAAAAAAAAAAGCCAGGATCATATTTGGATGGACTTTTCTTTTCGCTTTTTTCGTTTTTCGCCGAAATGCAAAAAAAAAAAAGTGATTTTTGAAGATTGGAATATTTCCGCACCTTGCTGCCTCCGTCCCCCGCCGCCTCGGTGGCCGCGGTCGAGGACACGCTGTTCTCCGGTTCTCCAGCAGGAGGCTTCTCCGCTCCCGACAGCTGCAGAGAGAAGGTCAAGGTTTGATTTCAGACGATCAATAATTCCCCGTTTTAAATATTCGCCTTTTCTTTAGATGTATCTGGATGTTGTGTTCTTGTTTGGTTGTCAAGGGAACGTTTCCATCCCTGCTTAAAACGACAGAGAGGGCGCACACACACCCACACACACACACACACACACACACACACGCACACACGCACACACACAGCGCCATTAAAATTCACAGACGAGGCTCAACCCCCTCTCCCTCCCTTCATCTTATCACCATGGCAACGCCTCAGGGTGTGATGAATGTGAGTGTGTGTGTTTGTGCGGCAGCTATGGACCATCTGCAGACACAAAATGCGTCTGTGTGTGTGTGTGCCGGTCTGCTCTTGAGTGTGTGTGTGTATATGTGTGTATGCATGTGTGTGTGTCTGTCTGTACTTGTATGTGTGTATGCGTGCATGTGGTGTCTGTTTATGTAATGGGGTTGTGTGTGTGTGTGTGTGTGTGTGTGTGTGTGTGTGTGTGTGCGCATGTGCACCTGTGTGTGTGTGTGTGTGCATGTGTGTGGGTGGTTGTGAGTGTGTCTGTTCATAAATACATGCGTGTGTGTGTGTATGTGGGTCTCCGTTCTTGTGCGTGTGTAAGTGTGCATGCGTTCACGTGTGTAAGCCTGCTCTTATTTGTGTGTGTGGGTCTTTTCTAGTATGTGTGAGTGTGTGTGTGTGTGTGTGTGTGTGTGCGTATAAGTGTGTACAATGCGTGCACGTGTGTGTGTGTCTGCTCTTGTCTGTGTGTTTCGGCCTGTTCTAGTATGTGTGTATGTGTGAGTGTGTGCACGTGTGTGCATGGTTCTGAGTCTGTCTGTTCGTGTGTGTGTGTGTGTGTGTGTGTGTGTGTGTGCATGTATGAACGTGTTTGCATCTGCACTTGTCTGTGTGTGTGGGTCTGTTCTAGTATGTACAAGTGTGTGTGCACATGTATGTGTGTGAGTGTGTGCATGTGTGTGTGTGTGTGTATAGTTCTGAGTCTGCCTGTTCATGTGTGTGTGCGTGCATGCATGCATGCACGCGTTTGTGTATGTGGCTCTGTTCTAGTATGCGCGAGTGTGTGTGCACTTGTGTGCGTGTGTGTGCACGTGTGTGTGTGTGTGTGTGGTTGTGAGTCTGTTCATGTATGCGTGTGTGCGTGTGTGTGTATGTGTGTGATTTTGTTCACGTGTGCGTTCACGTGTGTGTGTCCGCACTTGTCTGTATGTGTGGGTCTGTTCTACTATGTGCGCGTGTGTGTGTGTGCACAAGTGTGTGTGTGTGTGTGTGTGTGTGCGTGCATGTATGCACGTGCTTGCGTCTGCACTTGTCTGTATGTGGGGGTCTGTTCTACTATGTGCGAGTGTGTGCGCACATGTGTGTGAGTGTGTGTGTGCACACGCGTGTGTGTGTGTGTGATTTTGTTCTCTCAGGAATCTTTGACTGTAAAGCTTAAACATGGTTCCAAGCAGTAGAAAGAGTGTCCGTGATGAAAAGCCTTGAAGCTCCTCTGACCTTCTGGTCTCCTCCTGCCCGTCCAGGAGCTGCTTGAGAGTCCAGACCTGCAGCCTGGAAACGGCCAATCACGGCGCAGCTCGCCGGCTGCTTCCCGTGCATAGCAACCAGACTGGTAACCGAGGGGAGGGGGGGCCGGGGGGTCCCCGCTTCAGAACGCCGGTCACCGGGTCTCTGTCGTTGAAAGGGGCCCCGGTCATGTGACTCGGTCACGTGACCCGTGAAAGGTTTAGTCGACCGGTAACTTTCGTTCGGATTCCGCCGAAGACGTGTCAACGTTTATAGGTCAAAGGTTACGCCGGTTTTATCGCTTCGGGGATCCGAAGACAAAAGAGGTCCGGTTCCTCGGGTTCTTCTTCGGAACCGGCTCGTCCGCTTCGAGCGGCGTGCCGGACGCTTCGTCCAATCGGCCGCCTCGCTCGGAAATGGAGACGAACCGGTCCGACGGGAAATGCGGAGGAGAGACGAGTCAGTCGGAGCGAGGCGGCGTGATCGGAGCAGGAGAACCCAGGCGGGTCAGAATCACCCGGACTCTTGGTCCTACACCCACATGCGACCCACGGGTCGGGACAGGAAGACCGGAGACTCCAAGAGAACCCCCTCCATGGACCGGTCCGACAAGACAGATCCAGGAACCAGGACCGTCCGAAGACAAGACGCACCAGAGAAGACGACCGTCTTGGAGAACCGGTCCCACATGTTCCAGGATAAAGGTGCGAGAACGAGGCAGGAGAAGCGTCCATCCTGCCGGACTCCGCCTCCATCCGCCGGGCTGAGGCTGCTCGGGGAACACGGGCGCCACGTCAAGGAGGACTTGAACCAGAGCCGCCAGGAGGACGGGTTCAGCACCGCCAAAATAAAAGCCTCCAGAGCAAGGAGAAGACAGAACCGAGAAGATCCAGGTCAACAGCTAAAAATCCAAAGATCTGAGGAGATGAGGTGGGAGCGGTCGAACCAGAAGAACCAATCAGCTTCATCTGGAATATCTGACAAGTTGAACGGTACATGAATCACACACACCTGGGAAATGTTGTACATCGTAGACTGAGCAAACATCGTACATGAAGCAGAGATCGTAAAGATACCGATCGTACCTGGTGAACATCGCACACCGAGTGAACGTTGTACATCAAGCAAAGGTTGTTCCCTGAGCCAAAATCGCAAACCAACTGAGCCCTTGCGCCGAGCGAATCGGTCATACATACTTGTCTCGGTCATACATGTCCTGCACCTCTGTGACAAATTCTTCTTTTCACTTGGGCTTTTCCCTTCAGGGGTCTCCACAGGGAATCAACCCTCTCCATCTCCGTATCCTCCACTCTCACACCAACTAACTCCATATCCTACTTCCGCTACTTCCATAAATCTTCTCTTTGGTCTTCCTCTAGACCTCCTGCCTGGCAGCTCCACCTTCAACAACCTTCTACCCAGCTCCTCACCATGGTTTAGACATGAACAGACATGTCAAAACCATTTCAGTCATCACTTTGTCTCGGTCATACATGTCCTGCACCTCGGTTACAAATTCTCCTTTTCACTTGGGCTTTTCCCTTCAGGGGTCTCCACAGTGAATCAACCTTCTCCATCTATCCCTATTCTCTGGATCCTTCTCCCTCACACCAACTAACTTTATGTCCTCTCTCACTACGTCCATAAATCTTCTCATTGGTCTTCCTCTAGACCTCAAATTCCAGCATCCGTCTACCAATATATTCACTATCTCTCTGCTGTACATAACCCAACCAACTTTGACCTTCTCTCCAAAACATCAACCATGTGCCGTCCCTCATTCCTGATCTTCTCCATCCTGGTCACTCCCAAAGAGAATCTGAACATCTTCATCTCTACAACCTCCAGCTCTGCTTTTGGTCATTGTCCATGTTTCTAGGTCATACATCATCGCCTGTCTCCAACACATTTCCTTTCATTCTGGCTGATACTCTTCTATCTCATGGTACCCCCGACACTTTTCTCCACTCATTCCAACCTACTTGAACCCGTTTCTTTACGTCTTTTCCACACTCTCTGTTATTCTGGGCTGTTGACCCTGTATTTGAAATCCTCCAACTTCTTGAGCGAATTCATGCAGATCTGATCGTACCGAGGAAACATCGCACATCGAGCTAACATAGTATACATACTAATCGCGCAGGGTGAAGACGGTATACCAAGAAACATCGTAAACAGAGCAAAGACCGTTCCCTGAGCAAAAATCGTAAAGATAAAGATTGTAGCAAACATCGTGAACCGACCGAAGCCTTGAACCAAGCTAACATCGAGCATACACTGATCACGCCAGGTGAACATCGTACACCATACGACCATCGTACATCGGCGAACCCGGTCCGGTTCACTCAAGCACCACTTTCCTGGTTTTGCTTCCAGTCACCTTCGGTCTGACCTTCGACCCCAATACCGCCAACCCGGAGCTGAGGCTGAGCGACGCTAACAGGACGGCGACCCGCGTCTGGCCGGAGCGCCGGTCTTCTGGCCACCCGGACGGCTTCCAGAGCTGCCCCCAGGTTCTGTGCAGGGAGGGGTTGCTGGACTCGGCCTACTGGGAGGTCGCGTGGAGCGGCGGCGGCGTGGACATCGGCGTCGCATACAACAGCGTGGCGAGGAGCGGCGGGACGTTTAGCTGCTTGCTGGGACACAACGAGCGTTCCTGGAGCCTGGAGTGTTCGGGAAGAACCTACGTAGCCGTCCACAAGAACCGGAGGTCTGCCTGCCCCTCGCCGCGACCTTTGACCCACAGGGTCGGCGTTCACCTGGACTGGGCCGCCGGGACCGTGTCCTTCTACCAAGTCTCCGACGGCGCCCTGACGCACCTGCACACCTTCAACGCCGCCTTCACCGAGCCGCTGTACCCCGCCTTCTGGCTCTGGTCCTACGGCAGCTCGGTGACGCTGCTGGCGGCGAACGGCGGCGGGCCGGATGCGACGCCGCACCCGGCGCTGGTTGATAATCCGAGTTTTTAACGATCGGAAAGCATCGATAAAAAGCTGACAGAAAACTGCCACTAAGAATAGACTTAATGAACGCCCCAGCAGAATCATTACATTTAATATTACTATAATGCGTTGATTATTTATTTTTAATTTTTTCTTATTATTAGATATTGTTTTATATTACTTATAAACACTTTATAGCCTTGACTCTGACAGTTTGTAGTTTTATTTGTATTTCTTATTCCCCAACCTTCCTACTAATATTTATTATTGTTAAGTTTTACTTGAAACTCTGGCACAACAATTTCCTTCGGGATAAATAAAATTCTTATTCTTGGAAATAACAATTCATTACACTGTCTGAAACATATATATTATTATATATATTATTATTATTAATAATAATATTTGAGTGATGTTGACAATGAATTATTAGTATTATTATTGTTGATACCATTAACATATTATAGTTATAATAAATTACTATCGTATACTTCCTTAAAAGTTTTTTTCTAAAAATGTGAAATTCTGACATTTTATTATGTATTATTCTTATTAAAATATATATTATATTATATTATATATTATAATTAATTCATATAAATAAAAGTCAGAATGATCTTATTTCCCTATAATTCCCTGTTTTAGTGTGTGTGTGTGTGTGTGTGTGTGTGTGTGTGTGTGTGTGTGTGTGTGTGTGTGTGTGTGTCTACCTGCAGCTGGCTCTCCTGACTCCCCCTGGCCTCCTGGAGCTCCTTCTCCAACTGCTCCAGGCGAGCAACACGCATCTGCAACTCAAGGCAAACACACACACACACACACACACATTCTTAAGAACCAACCCTCAGCTGGAGATGATGATGATGAACCTCCTGGCCGCCGGCTCACCTGCGTCCTCTGGACCATCTCCTCGCTGGTCCCGAAGCGTTCCTCCATGACGGAGCGAACCTGCTGGGCCTCGAACTCCAGCTGCTGTCGGATCAGATCCATCTGAAGGGAGAACTGGACCGCCGGGACCCCGGGTCACTTCCTGTGTGTGTGTGTGTGTGTGTGTGTGTGTGTGTGTGTGTGCTCACCGTGTCAATGCGTGGTAGCTGCGTTAGCTTCTGTGACAGCGCCTCCAGCTGACTGAAGTACCAGCACCTCTCCCTCTCCTCGCGGTCGATCTCGCCGAGCAGCAGGTTCCTGCGGAGGCGGGACGTGTCAGCGCGGGTCGCGGCTCATCGGCGCCCCCTAGTGGCCGGGAGGACCTCACCTCTCCTTGTAGAGCTCCTCCAGGTGATGGTCGCTCAGCCGTCCGTCGGCGCCGCTGATCACCGCCGTCTTGGGCGGGGCTCCGTCCAGGAAGTGATGCGGCAGCATGATGGCGGCGGCGGCGGCGGCGGCGGCCTCCGTGCTCTGCCTGGACCTGCCCGTCGAGGCGGCGGAAGACGAGGAGCAGGAGGACGGCGGCAGAGCCAGGCGCTCGTCTAGCTCCGCCCCTCCCGCCGACCCCGCCCCTCCCAGACTGTCCGCCAGCAGCCTCAGGTTGTGAGGCTGGTGCTTCAACTCGTAGTAGTTGGTGAGGTCCATGTGGAGCTCTGGAGGAGGAGGAGGAGGTTAGATTGATCCAAGCGTCTCACACAGGCCTCTGCAGATCCCATCACGCTGATGGGGCTCTTAATTGGACAG
>NC_141284.1:2132764-2200264 GCF_037954325.1 Fistularia commersonii
GACGCTCAGCTGTCAATCATCCAACCCTTCGCATCTACAGACAGATCTTCGAGGAACCCGCTGGACTCATTCTGGGCCGCAGGAAGATGGAAGGAACCCACGGAGAACATGCCTTGTTCTGAACATCTCCAGAACCAGGAGCCGCCCAGGATCAGGAGAACCTGGATCCTCCTGAGACCTCCTGAGGAGACCCTGAGGCTCCACACGGAGGAGGCAGAACATCCAGCTAAGAAGGTCAGAACCTCCGGCCCGGTTCGGACCGGGGGGGGGGGGGTTCGAAGCCCAGAAGGATCCGGTTTCTCCGTCCAAAGAACCCAAAAGGTCCACTTCCTGTTTGAACCCCGGCGTCGGCCAATCAGAAACCAGATCCCAAAAACTATCCTATAATTTCCCGGATTATTTGACCTTCAGCCCGGATTGAAGAGAAGCTTCAAACAAACAAACAAACAAACAAACAGGCGTGGTTCCGGTTCCGGTCCCGGTTCTCTGCGTCAGACGTCCCAACCGCTCCGTATCTCGGTCACGTGACGTCATAACCCGCAATTTAACGTCTGGACATTGTTTTTTTTTTTCTGTTTGTTTTTTTTTTTTTCTCCACGCAATCATCGAACGCCTCCGTTAAATCCGCTCACGTTATAATCAGATTAATCCGCTTCTTCTCTTTCTTTTTTTAATCCGATCACTGCGTTCGCGGAACCGGATTCCGTTCGATCGATTATCGATTAAAAACACGAGGGATCGGCTCGGCGGCCCGGTTCCGATCTCGAAATCAACGCGGCTCTTTGTCTGCGACGCTTCTTCTCCTCATCCATCCATCCATCCATCCATCCATCCATCCACCCACCCCATCCCGCAAAAACCCCGCAAGAACGACGAACCGGACGGAAGGTTCTGGATTCAGACCTGCGGGGGGGGGATGCGGGATCTTCTCGGTTCTGGATCGTCCTCCTGCGGACCTGCGACGGAGAGGAGAGGAGAGGATGCTTGGTGGAGATGAAGAGATGGAGGGATGGAGGGATGGAGGGATGGGCGCCACCCAGCGGCCTTCACAATAAAAGCTCCTCGTCGATAAAACAAAAGACGGCGCTCTTCAGGGTTTTATTGCTGCGACACTGGAACCGGAAGTCCCGGGGGGGGGGGGACCGGAAGTCATAGGAACGACTTTCAACACTTCCTGTGCGCAGCCGTTTGTGATGTTTAGTGCAGAATCCCCCCAAAAAGTGGTCACTTCATGATGGTTTCATCATCTCATGAATCCCGGACACAGAAAATGGAATTGTAATTTTAATACTGTAATTATCAGTTAATAACACTCTGACCTCCGACGACCCCGTCTGATCCACAGAGGTTTTTCCAAATCAGGAGCATTTCCAACTGTCGGGGATCAATAAAGTATTCTGATTCTGAGGAGGAACGGACAGGAAATGATCTGGAAAAACCAGCTAAATCATCTCTAGACACACCGGAAAACATGGAAAACTGAAGCCACGCGCGGCAAAATAACAAATAAAAAGCTGAAAAATATGAAATCCCGCTAAAAAGAAAAACAAGCAAGAAAAAATGACAACAAAAAAAAGAAGAAATTGAACCTTACAAGGAGAAAATAAAGGAATACAAGTAACGAGGGAGATAAAATGGGGAAACAGCGCCCTCTAGTGGGGAAATGAGGGAACAGCAAGGATCTTCTGATGGTCTGCTCTGAACCAGCTCCTCTTCCAGGGCCTCCTCCTCCTTCCACACCTTCTCCTCCATCTTCTCCTCCTTCCACACCTTCTCCTCCATCTCCTCCTCCTTCCACACCTTCTCCTCCATCTCCTCCTCCTTCCACATCTTCTCCCCCATCATCTCCTTCCGCACCTTCTCCTCCATCTCCTCCTCCTTCCACATCTTCTCCTCCACCTTCTCCACCTCCAGCTTCTCCAGCGTCTCCACCTCCTCCTCCATCAGCTCGTCCTCCTCCGTCCACACACTGAAAAATGATGGTTATTGGAATCAATATCCGTTGTTCGTCGATACGCGATCGATCGGCGGTTTATCTCTGAACTGAAACCTTGGAGCAGTTCAAGTCCTCATAGCGCCCCCTGGTGGTCGGAGGGGGAACTTCAAATTGAACACTTCACAGCTAACTGGCTAATTTACTAACCAGCTGACTACCAGACTAGCTAGCTAGCTAGTTAGTTGGTGGTCGACGGCTGACTCACCTGCTCTGGTTAACCCAGGAAAGGCTGGAACAGACGGAGGCGGATCAGAACCGGGACTTTATTTTCCACAATCATTGATCGATGATGCAAGTGATCGATCACCCGGATGAACGCTATCAAATATTAACTATACTCTGATTAAAATAAACTAATTATGAATTTAACTGAAATTGGATGTATAATTTTCCAAAAAGAGAGAGGAATTTTGCAAAAATACTGGTTATTACATGCAGTATCCCAGATAACTACTGCACTACGGCAAGGACCCTTATCAGGACACTTTCACAGCTCATTCAATTAATTTATAGTTATTGTTACAGTTATCAGACATTATTAATGTTATTACATGGTTATTACTGTTATTACACGTAATTACTGTTATTACATGTTTACTACTGTTATTACACGGTTATGACTGTCATGACACATTATTACTGTTATTATGCGTCATTACTGTTATTACACATCAATACTGTTATTATATGTTTTTACCATTATTACATGGTTATTACTGTTGTTACATGGTTATTACTGTTATTACACCTTATTACTGTTATTACACATTATTACAGTTTTTAACCTATTACTGTTATTACATGGTTATTACATGTTATTACTGTATTTACACCTGTATTTACGCGTTATTACTGTTATTACACGTTGTTACCGTTATTATATGTTATTACTGTTATTACATGGTTATTACTGTTATTATACCTCCTTAGTGTTATTTCACAATTTTACCGGTGTTACACGTTAGTACTGTTGTTACACGTTATTACTGTCATTTCATGCTTATAACTGTTATAATAAGTTATTACTGTTATCACAATGTTACTAATCTCTTGTCACCGTTGCGCTAATCAATTTATTGACTATTTATTGCAATCCTGCTCTCTCCGTCGGTGACGGAAACGAGCGAGGAGGAGAAAGCGGCGGATGGAGGGCGGAGGCGAGGGTCGGCTCACCGCTCCGTCCGAGGTCCCGGCGTCGGCGGGCGTTTGGGACGTAGAAGCCGAGGAGCCGGTCAGCGGTTTGGGCTCCGACGGCGGCGCCGGAGACACCAGAGCCTTGTTCTTCACCAGCGTGGACAGAACTGCAGGAGCAGGAGGAACATCTTCAGCGACACGCCGTGGAAAGCTAACGCTCCGCGGTGAACATCTCCCACCTTCTCTGGTCAGGTTCTCGGCGGCGCTCATGGCCTTCCCGCTCAGATCGCTGACCATGTGATCCACCGCCGCCTCGTGGCGAAGGAAAGCCGGCCGGACCAGCCGGCTGTAGATCACCTGCGAGCCGTTCCACGCCACCGGCGCCATGCACCACAACAGGAAGAGGCACTGCGGGACGCCGCCTCACCGTGAGTCGAATGTTCCTCTGCATGTGTGTGTGTGTGTGTGTGTGTGTGTGGGGGGGGGGGGGGGTACCTTGAAGGCGTAGTAGAAGGGGAACCAGTAGAGGAAGATGTCGGAGAAGAACTCGCCCAGACTGAAGACGCCGTAAACCACCCAGTAGGTCAACCACTTGGTGTCGTCCTCCTTGCTGGGACTTTCGATCGCCTTGATTCTTCCGGGACGAAGAAAGGACGCCAAACATTGTCATGCAACTACTGTTTATTACAATGTAATAAGCACCAACATGCTTATTACATAGTAACAGGCGGTAATTACTATGTAATAAGCGCCCGTTAGCGCTTATTCATGTGTTACTACAAGAGTGACCTGAAGATGACTTATAAATCGGTTAACATGCGATTATTTTGATCGGGCAACACTCACGAGTAGTAGGCGGGATAAACAAAGCCAATCAGGTTGCAGACCAGGGATGCTCCGTAACCGTAGACCAGGTAGAGTCCGGTCAGGGTGATGGTGCCTGGACACACACACACACACACACACATTTTATCTTTTTGCAATTTAAAAACAATCCCGATGCAGCATTTTAGTATGAGTGGACCTTCAGTTATGCATTACTAACACATTAAAAGCTTTAATATACATAAAAAGCAATGGTTGATGCCGATCAAGCAAGAATTTGCTAAAATAGTACTTTGAGACTTATTTTTATATTTTATATGTTTTTCAATATTATTTTTTCATTTTTGAATTATTTTCTTCTATCTTTCTGACCTCAAAAATAATAATAGAAATTAATAATGATAATAAATGAGAGAAAATCTTGTTGAAATAATGTCACAAAAATATATAAAATCTAGATTGTGATGATTTATTTCAAAAAAAAATTGAAAAATAAAAATGAGAAATTTACAAAAGTTTAAAAGCTGAAATATCCTGAAAGTGATTAAATAAATCATAAAACATATTTTTTTACATGTTTGTTTGTATTATTGATGACCTTCAAGTGTTGAAATCCATCGGTTTTACCGGCATGTTTTAGAAAACCTATTATTATTGTTATTATCCAGTTCTCTTTTATCAAGAGTCCTTGATTTTGAAGAAAAGCTGTTTGTAAATAAATTGTATTATTAGTGTTAGCCTATGGAAGCATAACCATGCGCTAGCATAATGCTAACTGTAAGCTTTCTCAAAAAGAAGCCTGTTTTTCGAAGCCTGAAGATCGAGGTGACCTCTGGCCTAAGGGGTCAAAGGTCACCGGCTGAGAGGACCAGTGCAAACATTTTTAATTTTACTAACACAGAAAAAGACAAAGGAAAATAAGAGGGGAAAAAAAAACGGCGGGAACAAACTTGAAAACCGAGCTACACCCCGTGGCGCTCCGTCCACCGAAGCAGAGGCGGGAGGGGCCGTGCGCGCGTGTGTGTGTGTGTGTGTGTGTGTGTGTGTGTGTGTGTGCGGGGTTACCATGGCGGCGGACCCGATGGCCGCCGCCGCCATGTGACGAGTCATCCCGGCGCTACGAGGACGAAGAGGACGAGCTGGAGGTGCCGTCGGGGGACGGCGACGGGGACAAGGACAGCGAGAGGGACAGCGAGAGGGACGGGGAGATGGAGGGGGACGGCGAGCCGGACGGGGGGGACGAGGACGCCGAGCCGGTCGGCGGCGCCCGGCCGTCCAGGGGCGGCGGGGTTGGCGGCGAAGAGGACGAGGCGGTCGAGGAGACGGACGACGTTTGGAGGGGGAGGCGGACCTGCGCGGAGGGAAGGGACAGGAATGGCGCCGCGCCGGGCGGCGGCGGCGCCCCGGGACCCCCTTGGGAGCAGTGCACGCAGTGGACGCAGTGGATGCAGCATCCGGGTCCGACGCTCGCCGTGATGGCGGGGAGCGCCGGGCCGGAGGCCGCCATCGTGGCGGGGGTGACGTGGCTGGGGGGCGGAGTCAAGATGGAACGCTTCTTCATTTTCACGCGGGGACGCCGCGCTGGGGCGGCGGGTCCCTCTTATAGCCTCTGACCAGTAGGGGGCGCCGACGAGTTCACGGCGAGGCTGTGATGGACTCTCAGGCGGCGGCGGCCAAGTGGGCGGGGCTTCTGTGTGACCTCACGCCGACCGTCAGAAAACAAAACAGCCCCCTCGCCGTCGCCGGGTGACGTCACATCACCGGCGCTCCACCACGCCTCCACGCCGCATCGCCCTCCCCTTTTACAACGTACTTCCTGTTGTGACATCACAGCTTCCTGTCCGCTGTGTGTGTCGCCGCCCAGGGGTCACAAACCCGACACACACACACACACATTTTCATGCCTTCACACAGGAAGCGATTACATATTTGTCTGCAGTGTGTTTGGGTGCAGCCATGAAGAGCAGGAGGGGCGGAGCCTTTGAGCCAATTACCCGTGTGTGTGTGTGTGTGTGTGTGTGTGTGCGAGTGTGTGTGTGTGTGTGTGCGGTGGATTAACTGAATCCCCTTCAGTTTCCACTGACACACAACACCACTCAGCAGGTACCGGCCGCCAGGATCTTCTTCTTCACGCCGGTCTTCTCCTCCACCTTCCCCAGAAGGTCCGTCACCATGTTCTTCTCGCCGAGGAAGCGGTCGGCGCGTTCCTTCAGCGACGACAGGATGTCCAGCAGCCCCATGTCTCCGGTCTGGTCCTCCGGTCTGGACCGTCGCTCCGTGTGAGGCGGTTAATCCCTCGCCGGTTCCACCTGCCGCCGTGGGAGGGGCGTCGATGCGTGCGACAGCGCCCTCTAGTGGCCATGTCGTGTAATTGCACGCAAGAAGGGTGAATACCTTATTACTGTGTAATAAACTTGTAACAACAGTGATTATTACGCATGTGAGGCTCAAACCGGGCCATTTTTTCACCTGACAGAATGCAGGCGGGGGCGGGTATAACCTCCGGGCAGGGGGCGGAGCTAGCGGTCAGGTATGCGGGGCGCAGGCCGCCACAAGCCTCCCTGCAGACACACCTGGAGCTCGGAGGACATGAGAGGATACCGGGGCGTCAAATACTCCTTATTCTTCTTCTGCTATATTTTCTGGGTGAGTTTTCACCCGGCGTTTGCGGCGGCATGGTCTCAGGTCACGTGACCCGCGGTCGACTTCACTTTATGACGGAATTACATTATTAGGTGTTATTACATAGTAATTACATCTCAAATTAGTAGTAATTATATAATGGTGTGTGTGTGTGTGTGTGTGTGTGTGTGAATGAAAATTGTATCAATTGCAGTCGTGTGTTTGGATAAAGTTCATTCATGTTTTATGGTCGACCTGTTCCGTCCCCCTCAGGTCCTGAGCGCCGTCCTCATCGCCGTGGGAACCTACGCCAAGGTGGCCAAGGAGAAAGGTCTAGAAGGTTCCTGGCGGTGGTGGTTCTGAGGGCTGGAGGGTTCCTGAGGGTCTTAGAACCCAAGGAGAACCCTGGAACACGGCTTTCCGCCTTAACCTCCTTCTTTGTGTTCCCATGGTAACGGCGGCGGCGTAGATGTTGTGGACACGCTGACGCTGGATCCGGCCCTGCTGGTGATCCTGGTGGGCGCGGCCATGTTTCTCATCACGTTCCTGGGCTGCCTGGGCTCGCTGCGGAACGCCACCTGCCTGCTGAAGATGGTAACACGCCGCCGCCGCCGCCGCCGCCACTGCTCACCGCCATCTTTGATTGTCCTGTTCTCCACAGTTCCTGGGGATCCTGGTCACCATCCTGCTGCTGCAGGTGGCCGCCGCCATATTGGGATATCTCTTCACCGACCTGGTAACCTCTCACACACACACACACACACACACACACACACATGCGTGTGCACAGCTGACCAGGTGATGATGGGTGACCAGGTGATGGAGAGGACGGAGCTGCTGATGATGAAGGCGGTGGTGCGATACCGGGAGGACCGCGACCTGGAGAACGCCATCGACTTCATCCAGAAGAAGGTGGGCGGCGGTGGGCGGGGCTCGGACCAATCAGGATCGAGCATGTGTGTGTGTGTGTGTGTGTGTTAGTTCCAGTGCTGCGGCGTGGACGGCTACCAGGACTGGTCTCAAAACGCCTACTTCCTGTGTGACGACAACAACCCCAGCCTGGAGGCGTGCGGCGTTCCTTTCTCCTGCTGCGCCCACCTGGAGAACCAGGTGACGTCACCGGCGGCGCCAGGTCGCCACGGCAACCTCCGTCCTCCGCTCGAAGCCGTTCCGCCGGGCTGAGGCCGCTGTCTCCGCAGACGGTGCTCAACACCATGTGCGGTTACGGGATGCAGCAGCTGGAGCGGCGCGTGGCCGGCGAGGACGTCTTCACGGTGGGCTGCTTGGAGAAGATCGTCTGGTGGGCCAGGAGGAACCTGCTGCTCGTGGCCGGGCTCACGGGGGGGCTGCTGCTCCTGGAGGTCCGTTCAACCCAAACCCGGATCCGTCCGGATCGGCGGATAATTGCAAAAACAATAATAACATTGTAATAACAATGTAATAACATGTATAATAGTGTAATAACAGTCATAATCACATATAATAGCATATAGTGAAAACAGTGTAATAACCGTTCATAGAATAATATAGAAATTGTGTAATATATTATACGAAATAATATTGTAGAAACAGCGTAATAACTATACATAGTATTACATAGATATTGTGTAATATTTTATACTGTGAAATATAGTAGTAGCAATGTAATAACATGGATAATACTGTAATGATAGTCATAATCACATATGGTAGCAAACAGTAAAAACAGTGTAATAACTGTACACTGTATAATGTAGAAATGGTGTCATATTTTATACGGTAGAATATAGTAAAAACAGTGTAATAACTACACATAGTATTATATAGAAATTGTGCAATATTTTATACTGTGGAATATAGTAATGACAATATAATAAGATGTATCATACTATAATAACAGTCATAATCGCATATGGTATAATAGTGTAAAAACAATGTAATAACTGTACATGATATAGAAATTGTGTAATATTTTCTACGGTACAATATAGTAATTACAGTGTAATAACTGTATATGGTAATATAGAAATAGCAGTGTAATAATCATATAGTATGATATAGTAATGACAGCGTAATAATTCCATATTCTATATGATTTAGAAATAGCATGGTAATAACTTGTATAATATATAGTAATATTACATAATATATAATATTTGTATTATATAGTATAGAACTAGTGTTATAATTGTATACAGTATTAACACTATAGAATTAACTGTACTAATCATATAGTATAATACAGCAATACCAGTGTAATAATATAGTATAATAAATAGCAGTGTCATTTCGCATATCGTATACTATAGTAATAACAGTGTAATAGCCATGCTTAGTAATAGTATAGTAATTAAAGTGTAGTATTATATGTAGTATATTATTATTATTAAAAATATAGTAATAATAACAACCATATATAGCATATAAAAACAAGTATATAAATAGCATATAAAAACAAGAGTGACTCACTGTGGATTTGCGCTGGTGGAACCTTCTGGAGGCTTCCAGAATCCTCCCTGACCCGGCTGTGCTGGCGCCCCAGGTGTGCCTGATGGTCCTCGCCGCCGTCCAGATCGTCTGGATCAACAGCGTCCGGCGGAGGAGGAGGACGGAGGAGGAGCAGGAGGCTCGCAGCAGGTCGGAGAGGAAGGACAGCTACTGGCTGCCGGCGTTCGCCGACTTCGACCAGGAGTGAACCCTCCAGCCGGGTCGGGCCGGGAGGCCGCCGGCTCCCGTCGGGTTCCTCGGAAAGGTGGAACTTGGACCCGGTTCCGCCCGCGCTGAATGTGCAATAAAGATTTATTGATCCGACAGCCTGCTGTGGTCAATCATGGGCAAGAACATTCAAAGCACAGAAACAACAAGGTATTAGGACGATGGAAGAACTTGGAACCAAAGAGGAGCTTTGAACCAATGGAGAGCTCGGAAACATAGAAGAGTCTGAAAACCTAGGAAGAGCTTGGAACCAATGAAGAGTCTGGAAACAACAAAGAACTTAGAACCATGGAAGAGTTTGGAACCATGGAAGAACTTGGAGTCAATGAAGAACTTAGGACCATGGAAGAGTTTGGCACCATGGAAGAACTTGGAACCAATGAAGAGTTTGGAACCATGGAAGAACTTGGAGTCAATGAAGAACTTAGGGCCATAGAAGAGTTTGGAACCATGGAAGAACTTGGAACCAATGAAAATCTAAGAATCAATGAAGAGTTTGGACCCAATGAAGAGCTTAGAACCATAGAAGAGTTTGGAACCAACAAAGAACTTACAACCATGGAAGAGTTTGGAACCATGGAAGAACTTGGAGTCAATGAAGAACTTAGGACCATGGAAGAGTTTGGAACCATGGAAGAACTTGGAACCAATGAAAATCTAAGAATCAATGAAGAGTTTGGACCCAATGAAGAGCTTAGAACCATAGAAGAGTTTGGAACCAACAAAGAACCTGGAACCATGGAAGAGTTTGGAACCAACAAAGAACTTTCAACCATGGAAGAGTTTGGAACCGTGGAAGAACTTGGAGTCAATTAAGAACTTAGGACCATGGAAGAGTTTGGAACCATGGAAGAACTTGGAGTCAATGAAGAACTTAGGACCATGGAAGAGTTTGGAACCATGGAAGAACTTGGAACCAATGAAAATCTAAGAACCAATGACGAGTTTGGACCCAATGAAGAGCTTAGAACCATAGAAGAGTTTGGAACCAACAAAGAACCTGGAACCATGGAAGAGTTTGGAACCAACAAAGAACTTAGAACCATAGAAGAGTTTGGAACCGTGGAAGAACTTGGAACCAACAAAGAGCTAAGACCCATAGTAGAGGTTAGAACTAATGAAGAAGCCATGCAGGAGCTCATGAAGACTTCATGCAGGAGAACATGGAACCTGGGGGGTTGTGACTCCCGGCGTTCTTCTGTAGCCGAATGGGTTCCATCCTGCGATCCCATCAGAACCTCGGTCTTCACACTCACAGAATCATCACTGTGAACTTCGGCCTGTTTCCATGGAAACCGATTACAGATTATCTCCTGCGTCTTCACAGGTTGGTCATTCCCATAGAACATCTTAGGTTACAGTTCCTTCCTGCCGGGTGGAGACCCTTCAATTAATCCGGCTAATCCCTGAGCTTCCTGCCCCCCCTGCTGCCACTGGCCCCATTTAATCCGTAGTGGATTAACATCCTCTAGCCACTGTTAGAACATCCAGCAGGTCTTGGTTCACACTTGGGACTCGGGGGTTCCAGGTGAAGACCAAGGGGGACCATCTGGAAACTGGTAGTCATCCATTGAGTCCTGGGTGGTGGGGCCGACCTGGACCGGTCACCTGTCAATCGCAGGGTGTCCTTCAAGGCGGTACCTCTACGGAAAACCACAGGTCCTCCATTGGGCGATCAGGTTCTCCGACCTGGGCTTCCGAACAGGGACCTCCTCGCTGTGAAGAGGAAGTGCTAACAATTGAACAACACATGTTCACTCCATTTGGGGCGAGAACTTTGGGAACTTGGAGGGGACAGGAGGTCCGAAGCAGCGGAGGGAGCTTCTTCTTCAACCACCTGAGGACGGTGAGGCTTGTAGCATCAGGGAACTGCAAACTCCGAAGCAGGGTAAACAACTAACATGTGACCATAAGGACCGACGTCCTGACAAATGAGGAAATGAAGATGTTGGTTCTGGTGAAGAACACATTTATTGTCAGATATAAAGACAGACAAGGAGTCCAAAGTCATATAAAAAGGAGGATGAGGAGTTCAGAAGTGTGAAAGTGTGTATTGGCAGGAGAAACGCTTCAGGTTAAGGCAAATCTACCGTCCGTGCTAGCGGCTACCTGAACAAACGGCACTTTATTTACTGGAGACCCTCCATGTTACCTCCGTGCACATCGGGAGGGGTTTTCAGCCAGGTCCTGCCCGAGTCCCCCTGGTGTCCACCGAAGGCATCGCACAGGCAGAAGGAAGTCCATAGGCTACTTACTTTGTACCTTCTCAGGCACGTCACCTGGACATATGGGCTTGATAGCTATGAAGGTCTTCACCTGTAAGAGGTCGACTCGCCCATGAAAGACCCCTTACCAAAAGTGTGAAGTGCAGGGGAGGTTAGCTAGATGTTCGGTGAGGTCAACTCAGATTGGAAAACAAGGACTACAGTGGGATGACCGACCTTAGATGGTGGAGCCCAAGCTGACCCAACAGGGTCGGGAGTTTCAAGGTGACCCCTGACTGGAAGCGCAGAGGACATCCCATGGTCTCAACTGGATCGACAGTCACAAAAGGGTGTCATTCCACTGTTTGTCCACCAGGCGACACTGGTTCTCTTTCTAATGGGGGTAGTGTGTGTGTGTGTGTGTGTGTTGGGGGGTGTCTGACCAAACCTCAGGTTCACGGTTACCGGGGTAACTCAGCTGAAAACCCCTCGTCTCGTTTGTATTTGTTCATCTTCAAACGTCAACAAGTTGTTTATCGTCGCCGGGCAGATCGGGTGCGGGTTTTACGGTCGCCACGGGTTTGAAAGTGAACAAACTTTCACATTGTGAAACCAAATATTTCCATTTCAGGAAAGCAAACAGTACTTTAGATTATTTTGTACAAACTGATTGATCACACTTCCTGGGTGTCTCATCCAATGAGACTCCAAGTAGAACGCCATGAAGAAACCGAAGGTGGATCCGAACCTTCGGACAACTGAACCCTTTTCTGCAGTTTGTCTTGTAGCTGCAACTGTGAGCTGTTTAGGTTACAAAAACAACAACAACAACAACAACAACAGGAGGAGGAGGAAATAAAGCACGAGGCTTCACTGGAAGCCAGTGGGAACGCATGCCTGCATGCAGCGTCGCGTACAAATGAAGAACATGTTTTGCTGGATGAAGAGCACTTGAAAGGGACAGATCGACCTTTGACCTGCTAACAGGGAGCAGCAGCCAATCGGCTGACTGGTTGGGTTAAACGGTGATGGGAGCTGAGAGGGGAAGTCCGAACGATCGGGATCCGAGACTTCCTGTCTGTCGGGAAACCTTCCCGTCGGAAAAAGGCAGGGTTTACGGTTGCGCGTCCTTCCAGCAGGTCAAACATCCAGCGACTCGATCCGCGGCTGAACCGCTATCGGTCCGTTCAAGTGTCAAAGTGGCCCGAAGTTCCAGAACAAGAGACGATGTAAAAAGAGCAGGAAGAACAAAAAAACAACACAAAAAAAAAAAAAAAAGTCTTCCCTTTTGCAGACGATGGAGTGATTTATGTTGACGTGGCGTCAAGAGTCCGTATGAGGCAGGAGTTTAACAAGTAACCAGATACGAGAACGTGACCTGAAAGACGCAACTAAACTCTTCGGCTGGTCGGCACGGTAACCCTGCGAAGGCCGGCTATCAGAGTTGTTAGCGGTGACCAACTGCAGGAGAAGGTTCTCCCTCTCGTGCAATGAGGCAGTGGAGTGCTGGCGGTCGTCCTGCGACCGAATCAATCCTTTCTGAAAACTGAAAATGTCAACGTCGCGGTTCCCTGATTTCTAGGGACTCTATGCAGTGTTTCCTGTGTTTCTGTTCCGACTAAAGCTGCGAGGTACTTTCCACACGGAAGATCCCTCCTGGTCCTTCCGGTTCCTCGGGACCGTCGAAGACTCCTCGGTGTCCCGGACGACCTCGAGGCTTCGGGTCGTCTCCATCTTGTGCCCCTTGCGACTCTGCGATCCGTCTCCGGCTTTGGCCGATCGCAGAGCGGGATGGGAAGACGCGGCCGGACTCGTCTCTGCCTTCAGAGTCGGTCTCGGGGTCCCGGTGGTCGCGGCGAGGGTCGCCACGGCTGCGGTCACACCTGGCAGATGTTGTAGTAAACCGTGTGTGCGTTTCGCTCGCCCGCCTGGTCACCCATGGCCTCGAACATGCAGTCCTTGTGCGAGTGGATCTCCGTCATGGGCACGTTGACGCTGTGGGAGTTGTTGTGCGGCGTCTGGGTGCCGTAAGACGGGATGGTCTGCAGACGGGACGAAAAGACGGGGGCGGACTTACAGAGCTGAAAGTTACAGACACGACCGACTACGTTTACAGACTCGGGAGTCGTAAGGGCAACAAGGTGGTACTGGATCACATGGTCCCAAATTCCCGAACGACCGAAGTGAAGGATCAAATAAACATCTGGGGTCAGGGACGGGGTGCTTCACCTTTCCCGTCTCGCTGAGGGGGAAGTCCTTGCGGCAGAGGTGGGCGATGATCCCGGCCGCCAGAGCGTCGCCAAGCACGTTGATCATGGTGCGGAAGCGGTCGCTGCGGAAACAGAGGGACTCGTTTTACACCCCGGGAGTCGGAGGAGTGTCGGTTTCAGCCGCGACGTTTCGCTAAAGAGAAACGCTCGGGTTTTCTTTGGCAACTTCATGCTGAAGAGGTCTTCTGGATGGGGAACCCAGACGGAAACCCCGGCGTCTGAGGAGCATCTTAGTATCTACCGGTCTACCGTGACTCTCGGAAACACCAAAGGCGACATACAGGACCCAGTCGATGGCCACGATGAGGGTGATGTCGTCCGGCGGGAGCCCCACTGACGTCAGCACAATCACCATGGTAACCAGGCCGGCCTGAGGGATCCCGGCCGCTCCGATGCTGGCGGCGGTGGCCGTGATGCTGGAAGAGTCGAGGTTAAAAGTTGATCCAAAGGTCCAGAGGTGACGGAGACGGGACGCTCAAAAGGGACGACCGCGTAAAGTCCGTCGGATTATTTGGCGTCAAACGGTCAAGGACGCAGGAGACGGCGCCGCTCGGGTTCTACTGGACCGGAACGTGGAACGGTGGTTCCGGACCAGGGTTGGGAGGTGAAATGATCCGAGACCTTGAAGGTCAGAGTTCAGGAGAACCTCTAGTCCAGGGGGCGGCAATCTTTCGTCTTTACGCTGCGGCTCCGAGCGGCTTGGGAAAATAAATCATAAATATTTAATTGAAGTGTATTTCATTTGTGTTGATTCCTTTTTTAACTTTTAATTCTAAGTTGGAAGATTATTGTGATCTTGAAATATTAAATAAAATTAAATGTATTATTTTTCGCCGCTCAAAATAACATCACACTGGCGGAAGCCGGTAAAGTCCCGATTTGCAGATGCCGTGCGCAGAAGTTCAGGAGCAGAAGTCCCATAAAGCAGATACGATAAATATTTATGAAGATATTTTGCGAATATTTATTATTCACTGTTTACTGACACAGTGATTTTTTTTTCCCGATTTATTTCTAAAATTCAGGTCAAGGCTCCGCTACACGCTCTGAAAGCCCAAAGCTCAAAACGAGTTCATTACATAAATAAAATGTAATTTTCTCTGTAATACTTTGTGAATTTCAGAAGCGACACACTTCACACTTGTTTATACAAAGTGTAAAGGTAATAAAAAGCAATATATACAGTGGTGCCTTTATTTTAGACGTCAAAAAGTAATTACGGCTCCCGGTGTTTTCTTTTCCGAGGAAACCGGGTCCAAATGGCTCTTTGGGTGTCACGGGTTGCCGACCCCTGGTCTAGAGGAACCAGAACCGGCTCTCGCCGTCGGACCGAAGAAATCATCGCCTTGAAATCGGGATCGCCGTCGTTAAACGCCGGAGAACCCGAGGAAAAACCGTCGCGACGGCACGTTTACCTGATGGTGACCAGCTGGCCGAAGTCCAGCTCGTAGTCGTTGACCTGGGCGATGAAGATGGCGGCCACGGCCTCGTAGAGCGCGGTGCCGTCCATGTTGATGGTGGCGCCCACGGGCAGCACGAAGCGGGCGATCTGGCGGTCCACGTTGCAGTTCTCCAGCAGACACTTCATGGTGATGGGCAGCGTGGCCGAACTGAGGAGACGCGGCGGTCACCGCCCGAAACCTCCGGGAAGGGGGGGCGCGGCGGGGAGCCGGGAAAACTCACCTGGAGGAGGTCGCCAAGGCGATGACCATGGCCTGCAGCAGGCCGCGGATGTAGGTGAAGGGGTTCTTCCTGGTGAGCAGGAAGTAGAAGAGCGGCAGCAGGATGAGGCCGTGGACGAAGAGGCCGGCGAGGACGGTGATGCCGTACCAGCCCAGCTTCCTCCCCAGCGTGCTCGGGTCCTGCATGTCCAGGATCTTCCCCGCCACCAGGAAGATGATGCCGAACGGGAAGTACCTGAGGGCGGGGCGTACGTCTGAGGGAGGCCCTCGTCCGACGGGAAACGCCTGAAGGCGCGAGGTCTCACCAGACGGCGGCGTTGATGATCTTCATCACGCACTCGTTGATACACTGGCAGACGTTGACCAGAGGCGCTCCTCGTTCCCCCATCCTGCCCAGCAGCAGACCTGCGAACGGCCACGGCGTCAACGCGCGGTCGGCGGCGTCTGCCGCGGCGTCGGCGGCGTGCTCACCCATGGTGGCGGAGAAGATGACGATCCCCAGGACGTTCATCTGCTGGCTGGTGCCGGGGCTGGTCTTGTAGGTGACCTCCGGCGCCGGGGTCAGCTCCAGGTACACCGTGCGACCTTTCGGGTCGCTGTCGTCGGGGAAGACGTAGACGAAGTTGGGCTGGACGGTTCTGGTCGGGACTTTGAGGATGGGGATCAGGTCGGTTTTGTACTGAGGGAGCGGGAGGAGACAGACCCGGCGGGTGAGGGGATCCGTCGGCGGTAATCGATAATCGATAATCGATAATAAACCCGCCGTCTCACCTGCTGGAAGGTGGCCTCGATCAGGTTGGAGGGAACCATGTTCCTGCGGGGAGACACACACTCCGTTCAGGAAGTGAGAAAATACCGACGGAATCAAATAAATGACATGTTCATTATAGTCTGAAAGTCCTCGCGGACGGAGCCAATCACAGCTGAGGGGCGGGGCTTAACCCCGACGAGTCGGCTGTCAATCACATGGGAGGAGAGCGTGGAGAGAGTCAAGGTAGGAGAACCCAAACGTGAGAACGAGCGGAGAACCCGGTCTCCACGTGCAACCGGCAGAGCGTTTGCCGCCGACAGACGTCGCGGGCGCGAGGGTGAGCGGTCACCTTCGTCGGGGTCGGAGGTCAACGGGACGAAGCCGGCCACCTGCCGAGCGGGAAGCTAAGTGGCGCGGAGGGAACAATTAACAGAAATCAATTAACGCATCAACGAATCAATTAACGGAAATGAAATTAAAGCCGTAATTGGCAGGAAATTGAGAATCTCCGCCAATGATGTCACGAACGAGCGGCAGGGGTCGGAGGGGAGGAGCCGACCTGATGTACCGAGTCACGGCGAAACAGATGAATCAGGAGACCTTCGGCGGGGTCAGAGGTCAACGGGATGATGTCAGCGACCTCTCGTGAGGCACAGGGTGCCGCCAACGTGCGGCGGCGGCTGCGGCCGCTAAGCTCTCGCTCATCCCCTGGCAGGATTACTAAAAATACGGCGATCAGCCCCGCGGGCGCTAAGCGGCTTCTTGACTCCTCATGTTTTTGTTGCTACCTGGCGAGGAACCGCACGGACCTTCTGCGGACGGCGCCCGGACCTTCTGGTCCCACCGGCCAGATGACTGACAGGTGACCAGAGACCTAAAACCAGATCTTCTACTGTACCTTCTCACTCCGATCTGGACCTTCACACACACACACACACACACACACACACACGGGGTACCTGATGAGGTCGAGCAGGGCGTCGGCCGAGGTCATGACGGGGCCGCCGCCCAGGCGGTTGCTTTCCATCTCCGTGCCGACGCCGGGCTTGATGATGAGGACCAGCACGATGCCCACCACCACGGCGATGAAGGTGGTCCACAGGTAGTAGGTGACGGTCAGGACTCCCATCCTGCAGCAGGCCTTGGACTCCATGGAGGACAGGCCCGACATCAAGCTGCGCACACACACACACACACACACACACACACAAACTGATATAGACTTATGTGCAGAGACGACCACCAGGAGAAGACCAGGTTGATCCCTCTACATTTATCTTGGTAAATGTTTTGAGGGTTCAGTCAGAAGGTCCCTGTTCTGATCGGGTGGATCGGGTTCTCTCCAGGTTCTCCGACGTCCTCCTGGGACCGCGTTCCACACCCAGGGTGGTGAGATGGTGCCCACAGAGCTTCCCCACATCAATTCCATGACCTCCTGAAGTCTCAATGTTCTCCTGGTTCCTGCCTGGGGCTTCTCCGTGTTCACTCGCCTGGGTTCTCCTGGTGTGTTTTCTTCACGTTCTCCTGCCTGGGCTTCTCCATGTTCTCCTGATGTGTTCTCTCCAGGGTTCTTCCAAGGTTATCTCCGCCCATCTCCCCCAGTACATTGTAGGTGTTGGATGATCGACAGCTGACCCGTCCAGGTTAAGCCCCACATCAATTCCATAACCTTCTGAAGTCTCCATGTTCTCCTGGTTCCTGCCTGGTGTTTTTCTATGTTCCCTTGCGGTGTGGAGTCTCCATGTTCTTCTACCTGGGTACTTTCAGCGTGTTCACGTCACGTTCTCCGGGTGCTCCTGGGAGGATACTCGGCTCGCCTTGAGAACATGGAGGTTCTGCGAGGGGACGACGAGCAGGCGGGACAAACTGACCTGGATGTGATGAGGGGCAGGATGAGCATCTTCAGCATCCTCATCAGCAGCTCCCCAGGGAAGGAGAAGTAGATCTTGGCCTGCGGTGACAAGCAACACCTTGTGAAACCTCAAAACACGTCATCACGCATTTTGCATTCCTCACGGCACGTTCAAGCTCAGACATGAACCACCGCCGTCCCGAACTCGCCAGGGAACGTTTGTGATCGAAAAATCCCAGCGTCGTCCCCGCTTTTTCCGTGTATCACATGACTCACGACGGCCAATGGGAAGCCGGGAACTGAACATTGTGGACTTCCGTTGATTTCCTATCAACTTCGGGGCTTAAACTTGTTAAGTTTGCGAAGCAACTAGGAGCGAAAAAGGATTGGAGGAGTTCGAGCACCCAGGGGGTCAGAGGTCACTTTCAATCAGGATTTCTGTCAGAAGCTTCTAGAAGAAGGGAAGAGGATGGGAAAGGGGTCCCAGGGGGCGCTGAGGCCCTCGTTCCAGGTAGGACGCGCCCTACTGCTCGCCGCCGCCAGGACCATGTGACCTCTGACGCCCGTCATCCACTTAGATCTGACACTGCAGGACCTTTTAATGCTGCAGTCACTACGAACACACACACACACACACACACACACAGACACACACACATGAAGCACCTTAAGAATGTGACACTATGGAGAGTGACAATGCGGGCCTATAGGGGGACGGGTCGCCATGGCAACGGATAAATCAGGCCCAGAGCGGCAGATTTCACCACAGGGCTGCAGTAGGTTGCGTTGCCGGCCTATAACTGATGCGCCAGAAGTGCGATGTGCTGGCTGTAGACGACCCTGTGATGTCACTTCCTGTTTTCGATGGCTCCGCCCAGTCAAAGCAGCGCTAAGGATCCACCGGGTGCATTGTTTCCAGATCCACACACACACACACACACACACACACACCTGCACCGATCAGCAGGCTCCTCGCAGAATTTCTAATATGTTACCAAACACACAACTTTAACAGGTTTGGACTTGAGGAGTTCAAGGAAGTGATCGGATCATGTGTTGGGGTTGCTAGCTAATGCTAACAAGCTACATTTCTGAGTAAAATTAAATTGGTCGTTTCAACGCAAGGCTGAGAGGAAAACCATTTTGGGATCAGGAACATTTTGATTTTTAAATTTAAAAAGTTCTGGAAACCCAACTCAGAAGCAGTTGAATGAAAGTACCAAGAGGAATTCAAGTGACTTGTTGTTGGTTAATTAGCTCAGCATGCTAACTGGATTTTGACTAGAGGGGTTAACCAGAGAGAGAGAGAGAGATTCGACATTTGACTTTAAAAACGTTATTGGATAAACCTTTTATTAAACCAAATATAAAAAAATACACAGTTGGGTGCTAACTAGCTATCTAGTTAAGAGCCAACGCTACTGGCAGCAAGCTAGGCTGCTTGTCAACATAGAAAATGTGTCCTTCCCTTAAAATGTCTACATTTATCCAATAGAAGATGAAGAATCAACAAGGATTTTAACACTTAAATTAATAAATTGGGACTGTTTTTCAAATAATGAGAGGAAAAATACCCAATTAATTTCTGGTTAAGCGATGTCAAACAGGTAAGCTAGGCTAACAATTGCAATGTTAGACATTAACCACCGACCAGAACTCAGAAGGTTATTTTATTTAAAAAGACAACATGAATCCAAAATTATTTTTACCTGCACATAATAGATCAGGATAGTTTTGCAAATAGTGACATAAAAAGTACTGAACTCATATCTGATCAAATCACATCAAACATGTAGGCTAGGCTAATCCTTTTGTGAGATGGAAGTGAACTTCTGACCAGAACCCAAGTGACGTGTATTTTATTTCAAAACAAGTTACACAGACGCCCAAAAATCAAATGTATGCATAAGAACTTGTACGTTTGAGTTAAAGTACTAGACTGTTTACACCACTGATGCTAATTTCTGGTCAAGCAATATCAAACATGTGTGCTAGGCTAATCATTCGTAATGTGAAAGTGAACGTTCGACCGGAACCGGGATAAAGTGTATTTTATTTTGATACACAGACGCCCCATAAAACAAAAAGCTGTGTATAAAAAAAATGGTGTAAGTACGTTTGAGTAAAAAAACGGATGTTTTTAATGCCCGCTCGCCAGCTAATTAGCCTAGCCTGCTAATTAGCATAAAACAAACGACTTCTTCCATAAGTTCAGGAAGACGGTGACCGGAAGTGCGGCTGATCCCGGTTCCGGTCCGGTCCGGTCCGGTTCGGTTCGGCCTCCTACCTGCGTGGAAAGCTCGGTTCCCCTCAGCATGAATCCCAGCGTGCAACCGGTGAGCACGGCGATCACGGACAGCGTCAGAAGCCCGTTCCTCCGACAGAAGTCCCGGACGCTCCTCCGCAGGTCGCGGCTCACCGTCGCCCGGAGGAAGGTGGTCACCGGGTCTCCCGTGGCGCCGCGGCCGCCCCCCGCGCCGCAAGACCCGCGTTCGGATCGCGCCTCCTCCTCGGCGCTCGGCAGCAGCAGCTCCTCCATGGCTGGCAGGCGGACAAACACACACGGCGCGGCCGGGCGTCTCCACGGGGCGGGCGGGGAGGATTAGCGGTGTCGAGCCGGGCCGGGCCCCGCACGCCGCCCGCCTCCAGACTTACCGGCGGTAAGAGGCTTACGGCAGGTGGACGGACGGACACTCTCACGCCTCTGCTGGCGTGGCCTCCGGTTCCGGTACCGGAACTCTCCGGGTTAAAGGAGGACCGGTGTTTTTTTTGTTTTTGTTTTTTTGTTTTTTTTTTTCCTTCAGCCGATCTTGAGTTTCATTCGATTTTTAATTTATAAAAGTATTTCTTTTTTTCTTGGTATCTTTTTTTAATGTGTATAACTGCATTGTCCAATTTTCTGCTGTGCAAATTTAAATATACCCACTGCAGGATGATTTCCTACCTGAGACTATCAGAGTTTTTAATTCGTCTCCCTTCAGCCGCAGGGAATCTCATAATCTTAAACCTGAAATAAAAAAAATAAATGAAAAAAATCTCACCCACTTACTGTAAATTGTAATAATTTATCTGTATATATATGCGCATATGCTCAATATTTTTTCATAGTCTTGTGAGCTCCTTATCTTTCACTCGGTGCTTAAGACACTTTATCGTCTTAACTTGTTACTTAAGACACTTTATAGTTTATTTGCATTTCTTATTCCTCCCCCCCCTTTTTTATTGATTATACAATTTTCTACTGTTATTTATTATTATGTTTTTCTTGTTAGTCTGGCATAACAATTTACTTCAGGATAAATAAAGTTGTTCTTATTTTTATTAAAAGCACATAATGTTATATTCCACTATATTTATCACTAACTTTAACGGATTATTTCTGTGCAATGATTTTCTCACTGCCTGCACATCTTTAAATGTTTTATTTTATTTTTTAGACTTTCACGGCATAGTGTGAATCACCATATTTCTCATTCAATTCTAATATATGCACTGCTTAAATAAATGAAGGGAACACTAAAATAACACATCCAAGATCTGAATGAATTAAATATTCTTATGAAACACTTTGTTCTTTACATAGTTGAATGTGCCGGCAACAAAATAGCACACACAAAAAAAAAACAATGGAAATCAAATGTATGATCCCATGGAGTCACACTCCAGATGAAATGACATTTTTTTGAGCAGTACAGTTCAATAACCTTTTCACCTGTATATAAACTTGTGCATACTCTTATATTTACCTTTTTCTAAATCGATTTATATATTTTTGGATTTTAATGCTTATATTTTCTTATCTTCTGCCTTTTGAGTAAGTGCTGCTTTTGCAACAAAAAGCTATTTCTTGGGGATCCACAGTGATTCTGAAGACATGAATAAAAATCTCGAATCTTCTTGCTCTGCAGGTCCAGCTTATCTTCATAATTTCTGACATGAGAATAAAATAAATGTAAATGTAATAAAAAATGACAAATGAGCTGAGGTAGTATTTCTTTTTCATAGTATTTATTACTTACATAAACATTTTTACTGTGCCATAATTTCCTTTTTTTGTGTGTGTGTGTTTTTCTTTAAGCTATTGCCGAAACTGTAAAAATAATTTAATTGCATTGCCAATCACCATATTCTTAAATATAAATGAATGAAAATCTTGACTCATTTAGGAGTAATTGGAAGCAGTGTCAGAGACCCCAGGGAAAAACACTGAAAATAAATAAATATTAATTTAAAAAAAAGAATGAAAATATCAAAGCATGCCACCGGGTAAAGATATTTCCAGGATATTTGCTGGAATGACCATTTCACGTCACTTCTTTTCATGAAGAAGAGAAGAAATACAGTTCTGCTACCTTCATCAGTGTTTTACTGCACTTTTATACCCTGTATACTCACTTTGCTGTGTATTTATACTCCTCAGTATGCGCAGCACACTACTCTGTGTGGAATTATTACACCTTGTATTTGAGTCACTCTGTATACATTAAGTTTTTTAATGCCTATTCAGCTCAACTGTGTGTGTGTGTGTGTGTGTGTGTGTGTGTGCGCACACTGAAGATCCACCAGATGGCGCTGCATTTGTTTTGGAAAAACTGGATGAAAAGAACAGGTAAAGAAAAAGACATTCATCGCCTTATTGTCTTTGCGGATTCATTTATTTATTTTTTTTATAATAAATTACAAATAATGATTAGTAGAATTTCCTTTTACCTCTCTTCTAAAACACGGACAGCACACCGACAGTGAGGACACAACTGCCTCTCCTTGGATAAATAATTATCTCACATCTTTCGTCCGACAGGATGTGGACTCTTGAACTGAAAACACGACGGACCTGAAATCCAGAGCAAGAACTCTGCTCTCTAATTGGACCTGCACGTCAAGGGGACAGAAAATCCTTTAACTGATGGCCTTTACTGAGGGATAAAAGCGTCTCTAGGGGGGTCACGGGGTTACAAGGTCCCTGGAAAAGAGCGTCCATTAGCAGCGAAACCCCCGAGGCCCGTTAATCCCATCAGTTGGGTCACTCTGGGATCAGAAACGGCGGAAGCAGGACCGGGACCGTTGGAAAGTGGCCCTTGAAACAAACCGAAGCGCCGACGAGAGTTTTTACTTAACAGATTTGTTGTATAAAAGACAGATTTAGGGGGAAACTGTATTAAAAATCTGACAAATAAATGATGCGGACACTGGATATTTTCAACAAATTACTTCCGTCTCCGGCTCAGAAGAGCAGGTTAGAGGGTCCCATTTCAAATCTTTTCTTTTGATTTGAACGAAAATGCAGCCTCTAATTCGATCGGACAGTAAGCAGGACCGGACCAGCACCTCTTACATAAACTCAACAAGACGAGGATAAAGAGCTGCAGCGGCAATCCCATAATATGAGACCTTCCTACGAATAGAAAAAATTCTCTTGCACCCTAAAAGCGAGGCACGTGACAAGATAATGGGGGGGGGGGGGGGCAGAGTCAGAAAGGATTATTCAGACTCCTCGGTACCCGAAGAGCCTCGGTTTCATGTGACGAAAGGGGAAAAAGATGGCGGACGGCGGCCTCCGATCGGTGAGCCGTCCGGCGCGGCTCGCTCTCATTGGCTGCTCAGTTTGGCCGCATCCCGCTTCACTAAATGCGGAAACCGCCTCATCGTCACAGGGCGAAGACGAGGGCTGCGAGCGCGGCGTATCCCAGCAGGATGAAGAGCACTTTCAGCAGCCGGTCCTGCTTGTCGTCCAGTTCCCTCGACAGGATCTCGAAGAAGGTGACGAACATGAAGGTGCCGGCGGCGAGCCCCTGCAGCGCCACCGACGCCACGGCGCCCGCCAGCGTTTGGACCGACTCTACGCCCATCCCCGCCGCCGCACCCAGCGGGATCATCAGGCACACCGTCACACCCAGCTTGGCGGCGTCCTTGATGCCGAGCCCCGCCTTGGCCATGCTCACGCCGAGCGCCACGGCGGCCAGCGTCTCGTGCACGGCCACGCCCAGGAAGAGGCGGCCCAGCTTGGCGGCGTCCTCCTGCAGCCCGAGCGCCACGCCTTCAAACACCGAGTGCGCCGACAGGGCGAGCACCAGGCCCACGAGCCGCAGAGGCCCCGCCCCGGCCAGCTCGGCGGCGCTGAAGTGTCCGTGGCTGTGCCCGCGGCTGCGGGAGCGAGCGGCGGGCGGCGAGGAGATGAAGGGCGTGTCGTACTCCGAGTCGCTGCCCGCCTCCGAGCCGCCGGCGTTGAAGGTCTCCAGGTCGATGAAGGACGGCGTCTCCTTCCGGAAGGCGAGGACGGTCTGCTCGATGAAAAGCGTGAGGAAGAAGCCCGCCATCATCATGGTCTCGGCCAGGGGGAAGTCAGTGCTCACCTTCAGCTGCTGGAACACCTGCTCCACCTGGAGGCACAGTCGCTATGTTTGTAGTCCGCAGGTATTATAATATATGTGTGTAAGTGTGTGTGTGTGTACCTTGTCCCTGACGGTGGGCAGCAGGGCGTTAAAACACGTCGCCAGGAAGACGCCGCCGCTGAAGGAGTTGCAGAGCGCCAGCAGCTTCCGGTAGCGAAGCGCCTTGTCATGGTCGACCAACAGGAGACGCACGGGCACCAGCACGCCGGCCAGCATGAGGCCCAGCAGGCCCAGCAGGCCCAGCAGCTTGGTCACGATCAGCGGCATCCTGATTGGCTACAGTCGACGGGACGTCATCACATACCTAACACAAATACACACATATATATATATATATATATATATGCTGAGAGAGGAACTCTGGTATTGAATGAGGAGGTCTGGAGTGGCAGAGAATAATGTTAAGACTGGTGCAGGACATGTATGCTCGCTGTGAGACAGTGGTGAGGTGTGCTGTAGGGGTAACAGAGAAGTTCAAGGAGGTGGGACTACATCAGGGATCAGCTCTGAGCCCCTTGTCATTTGCAGTGGTGATGGACAGGCTGACAGATGAGGTTAGACAGGAATCTCCATGGACCGTGATGTTTGCAGATGACATTGTGATTGTTAGTGAGAGCAGACAACAGGCAGAGGAAAATCTAGAAAGGTAGAGGTATGCTCTAAAAAGGAGAGGAATGAAAGTTATTCGCAGCAAGACAGAATTTATGTGTGTGAATGAGAGGAATTCGGGTGGGACAGTGAGGCTACAAGGAGTGGAAATCAAGAAGCTGGAGGATTTCGGGTACTTAATGTCAAAAGGAGAGTGTGGAAAAGAGGTAAAGAAACAAGTTCAAACAGGTTGGAATGGGTGGAAAAAAAGTGTCATGGGTACCATGAGATAGAAGGATATCAGCCAGAATGAAAGGAAAGGTGTTGGAGACAAATGTGAGATGGTCTACAAACAGTGGCTAGATGGCTATTTGGTAGAGTGGTGACTTCTGATAACAACTACTGGTACTTTGGATCTTCGGTTATTGAATTGCAATTTTTGTAAGTCGCTTTGGATGAAAGCGTCTGCTAAATGACTGTACAGTGATGTAACGGTGACAATGACCAAAAGACAGGAAGCAGAGCTTGAGGTTGTAGAGATGAAGGTGTTCAGGTTCTCTTTGGGAGTGACCAGGATAGATAGGATCAGGAATGAGTATCAGAGGAACAGCACATGTTAGATGTTTTGGAGAGAAGGTCAGAGATGGTTGGGTCATGTACAGAGGAGGGATAGTGACTATATTGGTAGACGGATGCTGGAATTAGAGGTCTCGAGGAATATGTCAACCGTGATGGATTATTAATCCCTGGAGAAAATGGGTTGGAGATGCAGGAATAACAAACGTAATTTGATGAGAATAAGGTAGTCGGCTCGAATCACAGTAACGAGCACCTTTTTTTGGAGCCCAAAGTCGGGCACGGAACCGCCGTGAATTCAGTCCGATCGCAGGAAGGATCAAAAGTAGTGGAAAGATGAATAAAAATGATAATAAACACAATCGATCGGCTGCACTGGTTTACCGTGTTTATGAAAAACATCTCAATCATAGTGTCAACAATAACGGACTAACCGGCGCTTCCGTGTTTACCGCACGAGCTTCGCGGACTTCCGGTACAGAATCAAACGGTCACTGAGAAGTGACTTCTTTGAGGGAGCGGTGGATCAGATGTAACTTCACTCATGTAGAAAATATTTGCTGATGGATATATAAAATATGATTCAAAGAAATGAATTAAAATTTTCCGCATTTCGGTCGGGGGAAAAAGATATCACCATCGAGTCATCGGGTTCCACTTCCGCCCGCGGCTCCTGCTAACATTAGCTAGATGCACACTAGCTTGCAGCCGTTAGCCCACACCTGCTAACTAGACTCCGCACTTAAGATGTCAGACGGGCCGTCCGCGTCCGCCGACCAAAGCGCCGTCCTCGGCTCCGCGTCCCACAAGTCGATCGACGGGAAATCCAGGCGGGGGCGCCACGTTCATCCGATGGAAGTCGCCGTTATGTCGTCCGGCAGGTGTACAAATAATGAACTACTTCCGCGTTGATGTCACAGCTCTCGTGAGAGCTGATTGGTGGGTTTCCCAGTGATGTCACCTTTGTTTTCCTCAATGTGAACTGCAATGAAGTAAAAGGGCCTTTACTTTAACACAAGGAAAAATCTGGGCCAAATTCAAAAGACATTTTAAATTTAATTAAATTTCATTTCACTAAAAGTTATTTTAATAAATAAACTGTTTTTTTTTCATTAAAAAAAACAACTAAGTGCTCTTTAAGTAATTAAAGGGCCTTTAGGGAGGGAGGATGGAGATGTGGGTAGAAGGATGCCTGGTAGGATGTCTAGAGGAAAATGGAATATGGAATATGACCCTTGATGGCACGGCTCAAAATATTGAACTTTCAACATTGTGAAATTTGAAGGCTAATTCAGAAAGTAAATAATTGAAAGGTAATTACTAGAGATAAACCTCAAATAATTCCAAAACAGGAAATAGCTGAAAACTTTTACATGCAATTTCAATAATTCACTCATTTTATTGCTCCAGGTAATTTCTTTCTGACAGGTTTTTCCATGACTTTAATCGAAGAAGGGTGAAGTCTGGGTTCTCCTCTTCGTCCGGTCATTCCCTCCGTCGTCCTTTATGTGTCCAAGGAAACCCAGGCTCCAGTTTAAATAATCACATTTTTGATTGGATTTCCCAAAATTGTAACCTTAAAACAACCAACTGATGTCATTTTGGAAAGGAGGGATGACCGCGCCGCTTTACAGATATGAATAAAAAAGGTGGCGGCAACCGCTCGGTCCGGCTCCACACTGAGCCCGTGAGGACTGCGAGACGCCGTGGCTCACAGGAAACAACAGACTTAAGGACGAATGCGAAGACGAAGGAAGGAGGATAGTAAGGAGACGTTTCAGGCTGCAGTTTTAATATCTGGGTCCATGTTCCTATAAGAGCGTTTGATATCAAAGTGTTTTTTTTCCTCCTAAAAAGCCGCGCGGCGATGTGAGCGGGGCTCCTGGAGACGTGCCTCCCGGACAGAGCGGGGCGCTCCTCTCATGCAGGATATCATTCGGTGGTGAAACAAAACGTCCTTTCAGTCCTTTGAGATTAAAATGATCCAAATGTGAAAGACATAGGGGGGCGTGGGGGACGGGGGGACGGATGGGTCCGATCTGCGGGAGACATGGAATGCGGGTCAGCCACACAGGGTGGCGGCGGCGGCGTTAAAACGAGGGGCGGCGCTACCTGATGTGAGCGTCATGGCTGCTCTTCGTTGCCGGCGCTGGGCGTCCGGTTGCGGATCTGACTCCTGAGCTGTTCGATGAGTTCAGGATTCTGCTGCTGCATCTGCTGAGCAAACTGCTGCCCACTGAACACACACACACACACACACACACACACACACACACCTGTTTGCTGTTATTTGCTCCTGGGACTTGGTGAGGTCAGACATGATGATAGAGATCATCATCACATCCAAGTGACGTGAACGTGTGTGTGTGCGTGTGTGTGTGTGTGTGTGTTTGGCCCTGAACATTGAGTCTTAACTTAAAAAAAAAAGTACACTGATATAATAAAAGTAGATGTGAAAGCCATGACATGACAGGAAAAACATGAATCTGCAACGGTGTACAAAATGTTTTCCAAATGATTTGATAACACAGTAAAGGAACACGCGGCTGGTTTCAGTGGGAACGGCGTTGTTGATCTCCCTTTCTTACCAGTGCGTCCCAGAGTTCGCATTATTGTGGCGACTCTCAGGATGGATCTGAATGTTTTGGTCAGTTAACTTGGATCTGTGACGACTTCATGGCGCTGAGCGTCAGCTCACATTTGTAGGTCGAGCCAGACAACATTAGCATCTTATGTGCCGTCCTCCCAGAGGTTCGAACACACGGCTCAATGCCAGCATAAAACTACTCCACTCCTGATTTGTCAGTGATTCGTTTGCCGAGTCTGTAAATCAGCCCCCAACCTCTGAGCCGTGGCCACCCGTTCTTGCTGTGGCTGCGTACTAGCGCAGTTAGCATGCTGCGAAGTGACGGCTGATATATTCTTAGAAAACCGCAACAATTTCAGCAAACCGGGCAAGCAGCTTGCTGATCGGACTTCGGCGGGAAAAAAAAACCCTTTTGTTAAACACTCGGCACGCGCTGTCCGCTGTTCTTTTCCTCGAACCGCACATTTTTACAGAAGGGTTCAGAGGTCAAGGAAAAAGTGATCATCAGTGTATGAGTAGTGCGCCATCTATTGGGGGAGCGAGGCTATTTCAGGGAGGAGGTCAAATAAATAAGGTTGACTCATAATAAAAAGTCAAGCTCAGTGGGCCGCGGTTTGCACATACATGGCTTGCTAGCTAGTGTCAGACAGAGAGTGTGTGTGTCAGTCAGACCGGAGACATCAGATACTCACGCCTGGATGAGCCCCGATAGATCTCCAGGTCCTGCAGCGGCGGCGGCGGCGGCAGCAGCAGCAGGGGCGGCTCCTCCGCCTCCTCCACCACCACCTCCACCACCTCCACCTCCACCTCCTCCTCCTCCTCCTGCCCCGCCGTACACTCCTGACATCATCCCGGACATTCTGCAACACAACGCAGATGATCAGACATGCACGGACACACACAGATGTGCTCGCTCACACAGCACTTACATCTGCTGGACTTGTGGGTTGTTCATCAAAGATGACGCCTGCGGACGACACACACACACACACACACACACACACACACACACACACACACAACAGAGTTCAATTTTACTAAGTCTCCAGGGTTTTGTCACTCTGAATAGCAGAAAAGTGTGTGTTGGGGTGTATGTGTGTGTGTGTGTGCTGATTATCAGTCCATGTCCCACCATATTCATGAAGCCGGGGTTGCTGAGCAGGCCGGCCAGGTCCACGCCGCCCATCGCCGCCGTCTGTGAGACACACACACACGCACGTCAGTGGCCGGGTCACCTGACTGAGCTTGTTGCCGGGGGTGCGGCGGCTTCTCACCGGGCTGGACGTCTCCATCTTCTCCTCGGCGATCTTCAGGTTTGACTTGTACGTGTCGTTGTCGGGGTCGAGCTCCAGGGCCTTCTTGTAGAACGTGGCGGCTTCCGTGTGCTTGTTGAGGCTCGCCAACGCCAAACTGCAATGCGTGCGCGCGCGCACACACACACACACACACACAGCAGGGGATATTAGGCCGCTGCCCACCTCCTTTCAGACCACGGGTCTGATGCTGCTGCGAAGGAAGTTCTCACCCCATCCTCCCGTAAGCCTTGCTGTAGCTGGGGTCGATGCTGATGGCCTGCTCGCAGTCCTGCACGGCGCCGGCGTAGTTCCCAAGTTTACTGTACGCTGCAGCCCTGAGAAACAGACACCGCTATCGTTACCATGGAGACAAGGGTTTCTCACGACCCCAAAGTTTCTCGATGAACGCCGAAGTACATCTCCGGTGGCGCCGGGCGGCCATGCAGACCTCACCTGTTGCAGTAGTAGACGGCGTTCTGTGGGTTCAGGGCGATGGCCTTCGAGTAAAACTCCACCGCCGCCCCAAAGTTCTCGACCTTCATTTGATCATTTCCTAGAGAACACGGAGACGTCGATGTCTATCCTGCCACGATGTCATGTCCTAAATCCTTTCACACTGGACAATGATCTCATCAAATCTTGATTTCTGTTTTTTGCAATTTTTTTCCCGATTTCCTCAACAAAAGTACTGCTCTTCTTCTCTTCCTTCAGAGGTCTCCACAGCCAATCATCTGCCTCCATCCAACCCTATCCTCTATCACCATTTAACTTCCTGTCCTTCCCTTCCAGCCATAAACCTCCTCTCTGGTCTTCCTCCAGACCTCCTCAAACACGTGCTGTCCATCTAATGGACTCCTGATCCTTTCCATCCATCTCCTCCTCCTCCTCTCAACATCACCATCTCTTCCTCCTGTCTTCTCCAGTTTCACGTCTACCTACCATCTCCATTGCTCTGGATCGTTGACCCCCAGTACTTGGACTCCTCCACCTTCTTCTCTAGATGTTCCTCCACCTGCTCCCTGCTTTTACCACAGATCACAGCGTCATCTTCAAACAATTTGGTCCACGGAGGTTCTCGTCTAACTCCTCAGTCTGCCTATCCATCACCACTGAAACAAGATGTTCGGAGCTGATCCCTTCTGCACCTCCTGTCGCCCCTCAGCACCGTATCACACCTTAATAACGTCCTTCACCACCCAAACACACTTCTCTGCCACTCCAGATGTCCTCCTACAACCACAGTTCCTCTCAGGTGCGTCTTCTAGAATTACCAGATCCTCAAACGAAACCTATTTTACTCTTTTTAAGGCAAATACTCCACCTGTGGTACTCTCTCTAGGTATGAATCCATACTGCTGCTCACGAGTGTAACAGAAGTCTTGCAGTATTTTCATAATTTGAAAACCATTTTACATACATTTTAATGAGCAAGAAACTTTCTTTGAAAATCCCGAACACGAGATACCGTGTATGTATGTTTTTTGCGCCTCTGTGTGTGTGTCAATGCACATTTGTATCCGTACCGTCAGTTTTGAGTCTCTCGGCCTCGACTCTGTGTTCATCGCTGATGGAGTTGGGCGCTGAGTTATTGTTGACCTGCGATGGAGTTGGATGCTGCATGCACGCACGCGCACACACACACACACACACACATAGGAAAAGCATAAGAGAACAGCCGAAGGAATTGACGCGGTCGCGCCAACTCGGGCTAGCTACCTGGGTAGCGACGGAGGCGAAGATCTCTGGTAACGTCTGGGGCACGGCAAGGCTCTGGTCGTCGTTGGACACTTCGAAGGCCGTCTCCAGACACTGGATGGCCACTGCAGCCCAAACAGGAAGCGATGAGTCGCCATGAAGGTTATGTGACATTGGACGAAAAGAGATTCCGACACATTCCCGACGGGCTTCGGTTCTTATATTTTCTTCTGGGAAAGTGCCTCGTTTACATTTTCGGCGTGCATTTCTGTGATGTTTTTAATATATGAATATATGTGTGTGAATGAGGGGAACTCGGGTGGAACGGTGAGGCTCCAGGGAGCGGAGATCAAGAAGCTGGAGGATTTCAGGTACTTAGGGTCAACAGTCCAGAGCGTAGGAGAGTGTGGAAAAGAGGTGAAGAGACGGGTCCAAGCAGGTTGGAATGGATGGAGAAAAGTGTCAGGGGTACAAAGAGATAGAAGACTTTCAGCCAGAATAAAAGGAAAGGTGTACAAGACAGTGGTGAGACCAGCGATGATGTTTGGACTAGAAACTGTTACAATGACCAAAAGACAACAGGCAGAACTAGAGGTTGCAGAGATGAAGATGTGGAGGTTCTCTTTGGGAGTGACCAGGATGGAGAGGATCAGGAATGAGTCTATCAGAGGAACGACACATGTTAGATGTTTTGGAGAGAAGGTCAGAGAAGCCAGACTGAGACGGTTGGGTCATGGACAGAGGAGGGATAGTGAATATATTGGTAGACGGATGCGGGAATTGGAGCTGCCAGGCAAGAGCAAAGAGCAGATTTATTTAAGAGAAGATTTATGGACGTAGTGAGAGAGGATATGAAGGTAGTTGGTATGAGAGAGGAGGATACAGAGAATAGGGTAAGATGGAGAAAGTTGACTCGCTGTGGCGACACCTGACGGGAAAAGCCGAAAGAAGTAGAAGTAGAAGATTTCTGTGATGTTTTCACTGAAAACTAACAACCAACAGAGGTTTGAATAAATAACTTGACTGTTACTTCTAGATAATAAGCGGAGAGCAGTGAGGACAGGGAGTAAAACACCTTCAAGGACCTTCTAAATAAAGCAGTAAAAATGAGACCTGATGGGATTTATTCTGTATAACACTGGCAGCTGTGAGGAACGTGACTGACCTTCCAGACTCTCCTCGGCGCCCGAGGACAGAGTCCCGGATTGCAGCTGATCGTGGAGGAAGCGGATGATGGAGAAGGCCAGACGCTTGTTGTCGGTCATGGTGACGGGAGGCGGTGACCTCTGACCTCGCTGGAAGGACACCCTGCGCACGGATCACAACACGGTTGGGAGATCACAGGTCGCACAGGAAACCCTGCTTCGACTCCTGGGCTCCCACTAAGGAGAGTTCCTGGGCCGGGCTCCACAGAAGGGACCTTCTGGACCAGGGAACTCCTCCAAAGAGAGGACCAACTCAGTGAGGATGTGGACATCAGGCTACATTTTGCTGACAGCTAGCTAACCTCGAATTAATTTCTACCTCCTTTGTTAAGTCAGTATCAATCATTGTTTCATAAATGTATGGCTATTTTTAGCCGTACATTTCCCCATCTCTTTCCGGAGCACTTTTTATTTGACTCCAAAATAATTTTTTTTCACTTATTTCTTTTCATTTGGTGACAAATGAACGCGACGCAGCGTCAGTCCGGCGTTAGCATGACAAATGCTAGCGGCTGGCGACTAGCATTAGCCGACTTACTTGAGTGGCCGTGAGGGAAACTGCTAGAAAGCCAGAGTAACGTCAAGTCATTCTGGAGAAAGGTGACTTTGGACTTGAACTCCGACAGAAGGATAAAATGACAAACGAACCCGAGGAGCATCATCGACGTGCGGCCGGCGGCTTTTAGAGTTAGTGGTTCCTGCGAAGTGGCAGAACTTTGGGGGAATACCTACCAATCTCCGCTTTAAAAGATGCCATATTAGTGTCACTGTGCCTCACACGTCTCGAAAAATGGGGGTAAAAATGGCAAGTTAATGACAAAATTGTCGATTGCCTCTAGAACATCCGGCTGGTAAGACAAAAACATAGAAGCCCATCATCTTTCGCACTCTCTCCTTTTGTTCTTTTACGTAACAAGTTATTTATATCGGAGTGTCACAACAATGGACCAACGTCGTATTGCAGTTGACGAATACTTATTAAACGCCCGTTTATGAGTGTAATAGATAAGCCGATGCGTAAAGAAAATCCGGCTGCGTGCTTTGACTTGTTCAATATGTCTTTAAAATCCGCGAGGCTGCCCGCTAAGACGGGGAAACTTTCAATTTTTAATGTTTCGATGGGGGACTGGCGTGACGTGTTCGCCCAACAATCACAGCGGCACGACGCTAACGGCTAACTAGTACGTTGATCGCATTCGGTCGGCGGCGGAGATCACCGCAGTGCCAGTAAGCTGCCTGAATCTACCGGCGGAACTGCTATGTGTCTCTCCTACCCACTGTCTCTGCTCTCCGGTGTTGAATTTTCCCCGGCGACGGAATTTGTGAGGTTAGCTTCTCTCCTTGTGGGTGGACGAGACGCAGGACAGCAGCCTTCGGAATTAGCACGGTCGCGCAATGATGACGTCAAGAGTGCGTCGGCGACAAAGTGCGCCTGCGCCATGCTTTGCCGCTTGAAAGGTCTTCAATTAAAAATAAATGTCTTGATTTTATTTTAATGCAATTCAGTGAGAAATAATGCAACAATATTTAAGAAAAAAAATCTGGTATCTATTAATACATTGAAAGCATTTTTTTCTGGAAACACAATAAAACGGGCCATTTACTATCTTTGAACTGGCCGAATTTATTTAACTTGGGATAAACACGTAAAATTGATCGAGCCAGACGATATTTTTGCATTGCCTTCATAAAATCAGTGACAAATCACGGGAATAAGAAATCACACTTAAAATGATGCAGAAACAAATCCTAGAAGCTTTCAAACCCGACCTCCCAATCAGCAAGTGCCCTTAATTCGGCGATTGCATGTTATTTTAGAAATTAGCGGGACATTTAACATAAAAATACATTTATATCACCTTAAAATGACATTGTTTTTGAAAAAATACAACTGTGAAAGTCACTTGGAAACCAGCTTTTTTTTCCTGAAAATCTCCCTGAAATGGAAAGGAGACGACCTAAAAACCATCCACTTAAAGATAACCCATTAATCCAATTTGTAAAACTGAATGAAATTAAATGAAATTTGATCCCCAAATCACCATTCAAGGCAAAGACTTACAAGAAATGCGGGAAAGAACTTTACTTTACGGATCATCTGTGCGGAGCCTCCGGGGCCCCGGATGGTTCTCCCGGCGGGGGCGGGGGGGGGGGGGGGGGGACTCGGATTCAAAAGAACCGCTTCGCCGGTTAAAGGTTTTATTTTGAAAAATCCCGAGCGGAAGCGCTGCATCTTTTTTTAATCCTCCTTCCCGCAGCCGGCTGCCAGAGAGCCGCAAAGATCGGACCGACCCGCAACCTTTCCACGCACGATGCATCCGACAGGTACTGAAACACACTTTTGTTGTTGTTTATTATTTGTTTTTAGTGCAGGACGTCCATTGGCGCAGCTTTAATTTGTTTTTACTTCGCCATGTTTAGTGTGGTTAGCTTACCTTAGCTAGCTTGGTTGCCCGATTCATTCATAGCGAACCGGGATGACCGGGTTAGCCTACCCCGCTGGCTAGCGGCAGGTCGGAGACGGTCTTGCCCGGCCACCGACGCATCTAGGCGGCAGAAGCCCAGTGGGTCGCCCGGTGTTAGCACGGCTGCCGGTTCGCTGTGTCTGAGCGGGGGTTAACCGAGCCGCTGTCACTTGCCGAACTCCCCCCGAAAAACAAGCGGTTTAACCCCGAGCTGTTCGTGTGGACGAACGGACCGTCTTTTTGACTAAATCAAAACCGTTACCGACATTTTCATCCCCGGTGTTCCCCTCCGGCACCACCGGGAAACCGGATCTTCTCCTCCGGTACCACCGGGCAACCGGATCTCCTCTCCAGTACCACCAGGAAACCGGGATGTTCCCCTCCGGCACCACCGGGCTGGGCTTCCCCGTGTGTGCGTGTGTGTGTGTGTGTGTGTGTGTGTGTGTGTGTGTGTGTGTGTGTGTGTGTGTGTGTGTGTGTGTGTGAGAGAGAGAGAGAGAGAGAGGTCCGACTACATCAGAGCTGAAATTATTAAAAATATTTTTATATGTGTTTTTATGCTGTTTTTTCATCATAATGTGTTCGTCTTTTGCTCCCACATCTTTATTTCGGATTTATTTGTTTCCCATCTGATAATCTCGTGATTTGTTATCATAGAGGGTGTGTTTGTTTGTGTTTTCCATCCCCACAGTGTGTTATCAGGTGGCCATTCATTGCTATTATTGTGATTTTGCGTTTTAAGCCCCAAACATTTCGAGTGATAAACTTCCGGGATCACACTTTGGCTTGTTTTCAGGGTGTTGCTCCGTTCCAGAACCCGATATCTATCAGTTATCGAGCCGCGTTTGTGTTTTTCGCACGTTTCCCCCCCCCCCCGCCAGGTGAGGAGGTGTGCAGCAGCCCGGCGCCGGTGTGCTCCGTCAACCGTCTGCGCTGGGACCTGACCCCCGAGCAGATCCGCCAGCTCTCCGATGACGTCATCGCTAGGACCAAGAAGGTCTACGACGGCGTGGGCCGCCTGGACCTGGACAGCGTCACCTTCGCCAACACGCTCAAGGCCCTCGCCGACATCGAGGTCGAGTACACCGGTCAGTGACGCGCCGGCTCCGATTCTCTAAGAGCGAATTCCGGCGCGCACGGGCACGCGTGCACGTGGTCCGAAGGTCCGTAAACGGAGAATGTCCCGACGCGCGACGGTGTTGTTACCAGAGCGGTTGAATAGACGTGGACCCCGCCGCCCCCTCCCAGGGGGGACCATGGCGACGTCCAGATATTTCTGTGCGCGCCGGGACAGTGAAGCTGAATGTGACGGGTCACATGGTCCCCCTTTTGTGAGGCGGGAAAGTCGCGAGTCAGCTGGTTAAAAAAAAAAAGGAAAAAAAGAAAAAGAGAGAGGAAAAAGGCGGCAGCTTCATCATCACTTTTAGTCAAACTGTCGAACCAGCAGCTGCTGCAACAAAGAGCGGGCGCTGCCGCTTCAGGACACATGTGGGTTGAAATGAACGCAAACCATCAGGAACCCTCCACGCACCCCCGACCCCCCCCCCCTCCCGGGAATCACCGATCAGGGTTAAGACGGAACTGAAGGCATCTTCCAAACCAGAGAGGTGTCAGATCAGATTCCCCGGAAAGTCATGGCCGTTAACCAGAAATCTTTCTCTTCTCCGAACCCCCCCTTTCCCGCTCCCAGTCCAGAGGAACATGCTGGACTTCCCGCAGCACGTGTCCCCCTGCAAGGACGTGAGAGCGGCGAGCACGGAGGCCGACAAGCGTCTGTCGGAGTTCGACGTGGAGATGAGCATGAGGGAGGACGTCTACCAGAGGATCGTGGCCCTGGAGGTCAGCGACCCGTCTCGGAAACCTCAGAGGAACCGGGTCTACGTGGAGTTCCAGGGTTGTGGTCCTTATCGGTCTGGCTTGAGTGGTGCAGGACCTGTATGACCTTTCCAGTTTCTCCGTCTTTGCACCTTTTTAACTCTTTGGTTCAGTCGTTTTCGGTTTCCCTGCCAGTGAGCCGAAGATGCGGTGGAAAAATAAAAGTGTACCGTAATTTCCCCGGACGATAAGCCGCGACTTTTTTCACGTAAAAATCGATGCGGCTAATATATGGACTTTTTTTTTTGGCTGGGGGGGGGGGGGGCGCTAACGAGCTTCACGCCGCTAAAACATTTATCCTCGTCGCATCGGACCGATGAAATGACCGGGAAATTCCGAATCCGTTCAACTCGGACACCGAAGAAGACGAGTCTGACAGTTTTCATGCGCAGGAGGAAGACCGAGATAGCGATCGGCTAGCCGGTGCGGCTTATATTGAGGTGCGCCCAATAGTCCGGAAATTACGGTACTTAGAGAATGTGACTTGGCAGGTAAGTGGTCAGTGACCGTTCAGAGGGAGTTCCTGGGCGTCGGAGGACTTTGACCACCTTGCAGTGGCTACGACTTTGGCGACAACCCCGCGACGATTGTTGTGCACTGGCAAGGAGTTTGACTTGTAGCGCGAAGCCCACGGCTATCGCACAATGCCAACAAGTTTGACGACTATTCTTGAACCGCCGGCAAGTAGTTTAATGACCATCGTGCGACGACACCGAGTTTGACAACTATCGTGCAATGGCACTTTTGTGCGCGGACAGCTAGCTTGATGGCTATCCTTCAATGGCCACGACTACCGTTCAATGGCAACGACTTTGACGATCGGTATCTATAGCGACGCCTTTGTGCCGGCGTCTTTTATGATGACTATCTTGCGATGGTAACAACTATCGGTCACTGGGGGCGAATTTGGCGACTAGCGTGCCACGGCAACCGGTTTTTATATTATTGTTTAATGGCAAATGATTGTTCAGAAGTCGTCCCCGATTGCAAGCCCCCGTCGGATGGCGGTCGATCCCGTATTCAGGTTCTGACTCTGGGTGTTTGTTTTGTCCGCAGAAGAAAACGGCGACGGACAGCCTCAGCGCAGAGTCCCATCGCTACATGGAGCGACTGATCAAACTGGGCCGGAGGAACGGCCTCCACCTTCCCCGGGAGACGCAAGAGGTGACGCTCATGGTTGAGACGCCCTTTAGATAGATGAGCCACGGCAGACCCGACAGACCCTGCCTGGTGGAACCCGACGCCGTCAGGGAGGAGCTTCGAGCTGTACTTCGACTCACGCAAGCTCTTATTTTGTATCCCAGGAAGTCAAGAGCATCAAGAAGAAGCTGAGCACTCTGTGCATCGACTTCAACAAGAACCTGAACGAGGACACCACCACACTATCCTTCAGCAGGGACGAGCTTGGTGAGACACCCCCCGCCCACTGCTACCACCTAACGCACACACACACACACACACACCCCTCATCTCCTCGTTGGCTTCAGGCGGCATGCCGGAGGACTTCCTGAGCTCCCTGGAGAAGGATGGCGAGAAGCTGAAGGTCACCCTCAAGTATCCTCACTATTTCCCCACCATGAAGAAGTGCTTTGTCCCCGAGACGCGCCGGAAACTGGAGGAGGCCTTCAACTCCCGCTGCAAGGAGGTGAGAGCCGACTCTCACCGGACGGAGAGACAATTCCGCCGTAAGCCTCCGGGTATCTGGAGTCCCGGAGGATCGGATCGCCTGAGCGTGACTGTGTTTGTGAGCAGGAGAACTCGTCCATCCTGAAGGAGCTGCTGGAGCTCCGGGCCAGGAAGAGCTCCCTGCTGGGCTTCCCCACCCACGCCGACTTCGTGCTGGAGATGAACATGGCCAAGTCTGCCAGGAAGGTGGCCTTCTTTCTGGGTGAGGGAGTGAGATAGCGCCCGGGGTGAGGCGGGTAGCGGGTGAAACCGTGGTCTGTAACCCACTCGTTGTGTTTCAGAGGAACTCGCCCGTAAGCTGAAACCTTTGGGAGATGAAGAGCGATCGGTCATCCTCAAGCTGAAGGAAAAGGAGTGTCAGAAGAGAGGACTGCCTTTCAACGGGGAGCTGCAGGCCGGGGACACCCGCTACTTCATGACCCAGGTCTGGACCCAGAGCGCCATCGGATCCTCCAGGCAGGCGTCCTGAAGGTCTGCTGCCGTCCGCTGCAATTTAGAAAACAACAACAAAACAAGCCAAAAAAAAAAAAAAAAGCATACAAGTCAAGCCCCTACGGTTCAGTCGTTCGTTAAGCACCGGAGACGGAGAACCCAGAGAGGAGAAAACGAAGAGGACAGTGGAATCACTTGGTTAGCTGATAGAGAACTCCACCTTCAAAATCCCCATCGTCCGAAAAGGAGCCAAAACCTCAAGAAATTGTTCCCAAATCGGTCTCTAGCGGAACGTCCACCGCAAATGACGGTATGTCCCCCCCCCCTCCCCCGGCAGGTGGAGGAAACCCAGTATGCCGTGGACCAGAACCAGCTGAAGGAGTACTTCCCCATGGAGGTGGTGACCCGCGGGCTGCTGGACATCTACCAGGAGCTACTGGGCCTCACCTTCGAGCGCGTGGATGGCGCCGACGCCTGGCACCCCGACGTGTCCCTGTACACGGTGAAAGACCGGGCCCAGGGCCACATGGTGGGCCAGTTCTACCTGGACCTGTACCCCAGGTGAGCCCGACACCAACGTGAAGGGCGTGCGCGTAGGGCGGGGAAACTCGCCGAAGCTGACCGCGGCGTCGCCGCCGTATCTCTTCCCGCAGGGAGGGGAAGTACGGCCACGCCGCCTGCTTCGGCCTGCAGCCCGGCTGCCTGCTGCCGGACGGCTCGCGTCAGATGTCGGTGGCGGCCATGGTGGCCAACTTCAGCAAGCCCACCGCCGACGCGCCCTCGCTGCTGCAGCACGACGAGGTGGAGACCTACTTCCACGAGTTCGGCCACGTCATGCACCAGCTCTGCGCCGAGGTCAGCCGCCCCGAACGGCGATCCGAATAAATCCAGTATCTCGGCGAACGGATCATCCGGCGTAACGCTTCGGGTGTCCGGTCGGTGACGCTCTGTTGCCGTGGTTACAGGCCGACTACGCCATGTTCAGCGGCACTCACGTGGAGCGGGACTTCGTGGAGGCGCCGTCCCAGATGCTGGAGAACTGGGTCTGGGAGAAGGAGCCTCTGCTGAGGATGTCACGCCATTACAAGACCGGCGCCGCCATCCCCGACCAGCTGCTGGACAAGCTCATCAAGTCCCGCCTCGCCAACACGGGTGGGCGGCGCCGCCAATACGACTCTCGGAAAGAAGATCCCACAAACATCACCCGCGTGTGTGTGTGTGTGTGTGTGTGTGTTGCAGGTCTGTTCAACCTCAGGCAGATCGTTCTGGCCAAAGTGGACCAGGTTCTCCACAGCAGGACGGGTCTGGACCCGGCCCAGGAGTACGCCCGGCTCTGTCAGGAGATCCTGGAGATCCCGGCGTCCCCAGGTGCGACTCCACGCCGCCAAAAGCTGCGCTGACAATCTTGGGTGGTGTGTGTGTGTGTGTGTGTGTGTGACCGTGCTTGTCATCGGCGGCTGCAGGAACCAACATGCCCGCCACCTTCGGCCACCTGGCGGGCGGCTACGACGCCCAGTACTACGGCTACCTGTGGAGCGAGGTCTTCTCCATGGACATGTTCTACGCTCGATTCAAGACGGAGGGGATCATGAACCCCAAGGTGCCGCAACCCCCAACATGGCTGACACCTTCGGGGGCTCACAGTGAGGTCGCTAAAAGTGTGTGTGTGTGTGTGTGTTCAGGTGGGTCTAGACTACAGGAGGTGCATCCTGCGGCCCGGCGGCTCCCTGGATGCCTCGGACATCCTCAGGAAGTTCCTCGGGCGGGAGCCCAAGCAAGAAGCCTTCCTCTTGAGCAAAGGGCTGACAGTGGAGCTGGGCGCTGGAACGCCGTGTCCCTGCTGACCAATCGCGGCGCACCGTCAGGCTCCTCCCACCTCCCGAAAGGACCGAGGGCCTCTGGGAGATTTTGTCTGCGGCGGCGGAGAAATAAAAACCACCTGAGGCAAAGAATGTGGCCCGCGTCCTCCTTCCTTTGCACGATCTTGCGTACAAATATAAACCCGGGGGGGGGGGGGGTCGCCTTCGTGGACTCGGATGCGGCGATGTCTCATAAAAGGGGCGGGGCTTCTGGCGTCACGCGGTTAACGATTATCGATTTTCCTGCACCTGAGGCGGAGGAGGTCAATAATGGCGACGGTGGAGGTTTTACAACGTGTCATGTGATGCAGCGGTGACATCACACAAGGTGGACTCCACAATTCCTCATCCTACATACGTGTTCTTGACTAGACATGTACTTCTCCTCCGACCCCTCAAGAATGCTAACTCCTCCCCCGGTTATGAGGTATGATTGACACCTCACTCGGTCCAGTAAGGACGGCCTTTTTTGTTGCACGATTAACAAGCCTCTCTAGCCACTCTCCCGCCTTTTATCGCACACGTGAGCGTTTGAAAACAAAGCCCCCGTTTGTTTTCCTTATCTTAAGAGTTGGGAAGTGAGGAGAGACGGAGACAAAATAAGAGGTCGCGTTCGGGAAAAGACGTTTCCTTGTTGTGCCTTTTTGGAAGGAGGGGTCTGAAAGGGTTAATGCAGCGGTGAAACTCGAGCTGCTTCGAGACCAGAGTCCACTTATTGTTTGAAGGCGGGAAGTGCGGAGGCAAAGAGCAGAGGGGGAAGCACTTTCCAGATACCGAAACAGAAAATGAACTTCGACTCGACTGTGACATCGATTGCTAATTGTTAGTTTCAGCCGGCCGGGCGATGAGACGCTCGGGACGCCGGCTCCCGCCTCGGCTGGAGGACTGGAGCCCCCAGGATGTCGGATGGTGGCTGGAGACGGAGATGAACATCCCTGCTGAGTGCGCAGAGAGGTTTTCCAGTCAAGACGTATCAGGGATATGCCTGGTGGAGTACCAGAAGAACGACCTCAGGGAGATGGGCATATCGCACGGCCCGGCCGTGAGGATCGTCGCGGAAATCGCTCGGCGGAGAAGCAAACCGGCGGCCGAGGGACCCGAGACCGAGGCGGATCCCCGTCCGGAGCCACGCGGGGGACCTGTTGAAGACGGCGGCGATGCGCAGGATGAGGAGGCGGCTCCGGGTTCTTGGAAAATGCAGAAAAAACAGAAAAAAAAGGGAAAAGTCTTTCCGTCTGGCAGGAAAGATAAGGTAAGCGGGAAGTTTCCGAGAAAACTTCGGTATTCGGAATTTAAAATCTGATCATCAGAGGAGGTCTGGAGTTAGTCAGCTAGCTAGCTACCACCGCACGTTAGCAAAGATGCCGATGTAGCCGAGACGGAGACGGGATTCACCCGGGGTGAGTGTGTTGGCGGTGCTAAGCTAACCTAAGTTAACAGGGTGTTGATTGAGAGCGGTAAAAGAGAAGTAGGTCCGTCGGTGGTGGTGTGTGACCCGGTTGGCTGGATGAGATTGAGGAGGTCCCGTGTCTGAGCCCGGGGGGACCCGGTCCAGGAAGGTCCGATGCCGCTCCGGACGACGGTTCTTGACTGCCCGGGTCGTTTGTTTTTGTTGACGTCCAGATGTTTCTCCCGCAGACCAAAGCCCCGGCCGCCGCGTCCCTGCCGATCAAGGACGCCCTGGACGATCTGTCCGAGAGAGGTTTGAAGGATTTTATTTTCACCTTGCGAGAATTCAGCAAGAAGCAAGGTCCGATCATCCCCAAGGGAAAGTTGGAGGGCAGGGACCCCGTAGACATGGCCGAGATCCTCACGAATCACTACGGCAACCAGAGAGCGTTGGAAGTCACGCGTGACGTCCTGGTCGAGATCAACCAGCGGCCACAGGCAGATGTGCTGCAGGACTTCCTGGGTGAGAGCTTCTCAGAACCCCAGGGAACCTCATGTTAGGCTACCGGGTGAAAAACACCCGGTAGCCTAATTGAAGACTCCGAATTAGCTTCGGGATGATGGACAGAAGGCCCGTCGTGAGCCGTGATTGGCTCAATCAAGTCAATGTTCTAGTATTTCATCGTTGTTTCATTGTTGTCGCGTTTGTTTGCCGACCCGTCCTTTGTCGTCCTCTGTGGCTGCAGATGGGAGTCCACCGCAGCAGCAACCCGGACAGTCGGTGCTGAAAGAGGCCTCCCAGGGCGACAAGCTGAAGAACCTGCTGACTTGCGGCGGCAACACGCTCGACGGCTACGACAAGTTTGTGGTGGTGGTCAACAGGAGCCGCGAGGGGCAGGTGGAGCACCTGGACTTCCTGAGTAAACTGAAACTGTTGTGCGTGTTGGACTTCGACCCCAACTCCAATTGCCCCGGGGGTTTGTGCGAGTCCTTCAACAAGTCGAGGGTGGCCAATCTTCACGTACCCCCGCAATACCAAGGACGGATCGACCACGTGATCAACAACCTGAACCTCCACACGGACCAGACCAGCTGGGTGTTCTGCAACGGCCGACGGGACCTGGGCAGGGACTCCGACGAGGAGTTGGACTTCAAGACGTGGTGGAGAAAGTCCAGCCGGGATGTGGAGCAGGTGGTTTCGGTCATTTGCCGTCCCGAGGTGCTTCTCCACGGAAGGAAACTGATCGTTTTCCTGTTGCTGTCGCCCGTGGAAACCGAGAAGGACCCGATGTTCGAGATCTTCAAGTCGTTCCTGAGGCACACCGAGGAGGAGCAGATCGTACACATCTGCGAATCCCGGAGCACCTTCGCCAAATGGAGCGACTTGATACGAGAGAAGTGCGAGTGCGACATTCAGCCTCGATCGCTGTACGAGCTGAACCTCAGCCAGGTCAACGGCACCGTCGCCGAGCTCGGGGGGTTCAAGTCCTCCGAGCGGCTGCTCCCCTCGTCCGACTTCACCACCGTCGTCCTGAAGCAGAGGGACGAAAACCTGATGACAGCATTGGACGTTTTGTGCGTGAACCAGTGCCAGAACCGACCCGAGGAGGACAGCCAGGACTTCCGCGGCTTTCGGATCAAGGTGGAGGAGGAGTTCTACCGCGGCGGGAGGGTCAAATGGTGGAACTTCTACTTCTGCGAGAAGTACGACAAGGAGCCGTTCGTCAAGAGGGACAAGTACGAGAAGGTGCGGAGCTTGATTCGCGCTCAGCAGCACGACCATAACGACGCCTGCGTCTTGCTGAACTTCTTCCACCACCCCGGCTGCGGCGGCTCCACGCTGGCCATGCACGTCATGTGGGACCTTCGCTGTGAGTTCCGCTGCGCCGTCCTCAAAGAAAGCAAGCTGCCCAAGGAGGAGATCGCCGCGCAGGTCGTCAAGCTCATGACGCTGGAGACCAACAAGGCCATGCCGGTGCTGCTGCTCCTCGACATCACGAAGGAATCGAAGAATCCCGACGACTTGCTGAGCTGCATCCGCCGGGCGTCGGAGGACTTCTGCAGCGTCGACGAAAACAACGCCGGGTCCTGCAAGGTCATCATCCTGAACTGCGTGCGCTCCCACTGTCCGAGAGAAGAGTACCTCCGACAGAACGCCATGCGGTCGCAGTTCATGACCGCCTCCTTGACGCCGGCAGAACAGCAGGGGTTTGAAAAGAAACTCAAAGACCTCCAAGAAAGCCACGCCATGCCGGAGAACTTTTACGCCTTCATGATCATGAAGAATAATTTCGACCCGAAGTACATCGACGACCTGGCCTGTTACGTGCTGGAGAAGTTCGATCGTTCCGGGAAGGACGGGAAGCTGATCTCCTTCCTGGCGTTGCTGAACACCTACGTGGCCGACTCGCAGTTCGCCCTCTCGCTCTGCGAGGACTTCTTCGGGATAAAAATCATAAACTGGGGCACGGCTAGCGTGATGACGGAAATGAAGACGTACTCCAACATCCTGATCGTGGAACGAGTGGAAAACTGGGGAGGGTACAAAGGCCTCCGGATCCTCCATCACACCATTGCCGCCGCCTGCCTGGAAGAGCTGGAGAGAAGTCACTTCCTGAAAGACAGCGAAATCACCACGGAGCTGCTTCATTACGACCTTTTCTTCAGCGACGGGGTCGTCAAGAACCAACTCATGCTCTCCATCGAGCGGATGCTGATTTTGAGGCAGCGGAAGCAAGACAGCGACGAGAGAGAGACCTTCTCGCCGTTCATCGACAAGATCCATAACCGGCAGGGACAGCAAGTTGTCCAGGATATCTTTGAGAAGGCCTCCTCCAGGTTCCTCTCCAGCGCCTCCATTCCCCAGGCGCTCGCCCGCTACCTGTACATCCACGTGCGGGACTTTCCCAAGGCGCTGAAATGGGCCGAGAAGGCCAAGGCGATCAAAGAAAACCCCTACACGGTGGACACCATCGGACAGGTTTATAAAAGCCACCTGAGGTCCAACATGGACCGGGAGAAGCAGCAGCAGCTGTCGCCGAGCCCCGAGGGCTTGGACGCCAACCTCAAGCTCGCCAACGGCGGCATGACGGCCTTCCGGCGGGCCCAGGAGCAGTCGGAGATGGAAGAGCCTCGGGGCGACAAGGACGACAAGGACAAAGACGACGACGACGACGACTCCGGCGACTTCCCCAAAAAGACCTACAACGTTTACGGCTACGTGCGCATGCTCGACATCGCTTTCCTCGTCTTCGAGATACTGGGCAGGCTGCCGTTCTTCGAGGAGCGCGATCCCATCAAAAAGCAATACCTGAGGAACTTCCTGAAGAAAAAGATGCCCGTCGCCAGCGTGCACAAGGACGAGAGCGACGAGAACGCCGGGTACGACGAGGTCATCGGGAAACACCAGGCGTTCCTCCACGCCCTGAGGACCAAGGTCAAGGAAACGTTCGACTTCCTGGATTGTTACTTCACGTACATCAAGGGCAACTCCGAGTTCGACATCATGAACCACAAAACCGTCTGTACGTACTACAAGAAGTACGTCGACCTGTTCTGCACCACGCAAGAGACGATCAAGAAGGCGAAAGAATCCAACCCCAACCTGAACCTGAGCATGGACATCGACGAGCGTTGGGAGTATCTGGAGAGGAACCAAGCGGACACCTTCTCCGGTATCCTCCAGCATCTAGACAAATCTGCCGAGGAGATGGAGAAGGTCATCGCATGTTACGCCTTCCTGCTTCAGAAGAACAAGTATAACGTACGAATCAAGATTTTCTACATCTTGTCGAATGTCGTTCTCCACAATCTGAACCCAAAGTCCAGGCAGGTGAAGGACTACCGCTACCTTTCTCCCCTGATGTCGGAAACCTTGCAAGAAGTCGGCCACTCTCATCGATTCCCGGACCCGTACTACCTGGCCGTGCTTTGGTTCTGGCCTCCTTGTGAGGGGGACGCTCAAATCTTGACCTACGTGAAAGCCATCCAGACCTCGTCCCACAGGCACATGTCCAAGCTCTTCTACAAGCGAAGCACCATCGCTCACCTTTACTTGGGGAAGGAGGAGGGACTCAAGAGGCTCGTGTCCAAACCCAACCTGGATAAGTATTTCCTCCCGAAGATGCCTCGTGACAAGCTGGCCGAGCTGTGGAAGAACGGGGACATCTTCAAGGAGCCGGCGATCTGCAGCCGCCTGCTCAGAGTCCCCGGGATGGTGGATCAGGGAAAGGTGTTCGCCATCTACGAAAGGCTGAAGATCGAGGTGCGTCCGGCCCGCATTTGGATCAGGAGCGGCTTCAGCATGGAGAAGATCTCCTTTTTCCTGGGGTTCGCCGTGAACGGGCCCCTCGCGTACGACATTAAGTACGAAAGCGCCTGATCTGAAACTCCCGAGAAAAGATCCTTGCGAGAGAAACTCGGGCCATTATGAACAAACTCCGATCCAAAAAGGGACCAAAAAAAAGGGTCTGGGAACAGTGGACTCGTCAGGTTCTGTCATTTTATATCACTGAAAAAACTACTGTCCGGAGTCGTCTTTTCAGTCGTCTTTTTTGGCGTATTCTCGTGCCGTTGGTAGTTCTGGAACGTCCCGTCTCTGCGTGTAAATAAAACATTGTCTCCTCAAAGCATCGACTTATCTTTTGTTTTATTTTGAAAGTCCACCGCTGCCGTCTGGTGGCCCAGGGTGGTAAGCTAGCCGTAGTTTTCGTGAAAGCGTTTCAGATTTTATTAAGAAACCAATGGCGTCGGTACACGAGCTAAGCTGGCGTTCGAGGCGCCTCGGCGGGTTCCGGCGGGCGACGAGCAGACGAAGGCCTGTTCCGTTTCGCCGGAGCAGCCGGTTGAAATCCAGCGGCAGGGGTTCTCCACCAGGACGCAGGAGGACTCGCCGGCTTCCTCCGACCCGGACGCCCGGCCGGCGCAGCCGTGGGTCCACGACCGGCGGAGGGAACGTCCCGCCCGGACGCCTGGACGACGAGACGCCGGTCAACATCGCGACATCGGGAGGAGCGGGTCGACGTGCCGTCGAGGCGACTCACCGATCCAGAAGGGCTTCCCGCCCACAAACTTCCACAGCCAGGTGACGTGGCGTCGGGACGGGACGCCGGCCAGGCTGCCGCCGGAGCTGCCGGGACGAGACGGGACTCAACGGCGGCGGAGAAACGAGCGAATCTTGAGGCGATCCATCGATTACCGGGGTTGTTTTCATCGGTCGGTCGAACTCACAGCAGCGAGCAGGTTCTCTCGGCGCTCCCCCAGCTTCCCGTCGACCCGCTGGCGATGTAACATCGTCTCCTGAAGTGGGTCCATCCGTCGGGGCACCGGGTGTCCGTCTGAACCCACACACACACACACACACACACACACACACACACACACACACAAAGTAATAATCTGAATTCCCTGCAGTAACGCTGTCTGGCCACTAGGGGGCCTCCCGCTCACACTGAAGAGTTTGTCTAAACACTAGAAGACACACTTTGCGTTGTCACCGGCACCACCGAGCCAAAGCGTCGCCCCTTACTGGACTCCAACACAGCTCGGTCTGATCCACGTGTCAAACTCACGGCCAAACCTGGCCCGTCGTTTTATTTGCGTGGCCGGCTTTTAGCTCCGACCGCCTTAAAATAAACAGTCAAACTACAAACTACATGGAAGGCTGTTTCAAGAAAAATAGAAAGGCCAATACATGTTTGTGCTTCCAGGGGAAAAAAGCGGTATGTCTTTTGTGTTATGAGGCGGCGTCGGTTGTCAAAGAGTACAATCTACGTCCAAACGCGAAGCTAAGTGGGCTAAAGTTAGCCTTCCAGAAAAACAAGAAGTGGTCCAAAAATTAAAAGCCAAACTTTGACGGCAGCATCGGTAACAGCTACCTTTCTAACAGAGCTAACAGTAAAAATATTCAAAAAAAGAAAAAATTCAATGCAAATGCATATGTGACATTTTGGATTAGAATGAGTCATAAAATCAGAATTATTTAACGTTAAGGAGCAGTTACATTTATTGTACATCCACCGTTACTCACTCAGTAACTTGGCAAACAAACAAACCACTCAGAAGCTCAGTTGCCCTCCCTGCTCGCAAAATGAACGACTCACCCAGTGACTTGAACGACTCACTCAGTAGCTCAACAGAATCATTTAGAAACCCCTTGAACCCCAAGGTGCCGCACCCCCCAACATGGCTGACACCTTCGGGGGCTCACAGTGAGGTCGCTAAAAGTGTGTGTGTGTGTGTGTGTGTGTGTGTGTTCAGGTGGGTCTAGACTACAGGAGGTGCATCCTGCGGCACAGCGGCTCCCTGGATGCCTCGGACAACCTCAGGAAGTTCCTCGGGCGTCACAGAGGCTCCCTGGGATGCCTCGGACATCAGCGGCTCCCTCAGGAAGGGAGGCGGAGGAGGTCAATAATGGCGACGGTGGAGGTTTAACAACGTGTCACGTGATGGAGCGGTGTCATCACACAAGGTGGACTCCACATTTCCTCATCCTATATACGTGTTCTTGACTCTGGACATGTACTTCTCTTCCGACCCCTCAAGAATGCTGACTCCTCCCCTGGTTATGAGGTATGATTGACACCTCACTCAGTCCAGTGACGACGGCCTTTTTCGTCGGACGATTGACGAGCCTCTCTAGCCACTCTCCTGCCTTTTATCGCACACGCGAGCGTTTGAAACTCTTCTCTGGCGCCTTGCTGCTCCTCAAACGTCCTCTTGCTGACTAACAGAGGTAACAAAGCCCCCGTTTGTTTTCCTTATCTTAAGAGTTGGGAAGTGAGGAGAGACGGAGACAAAATAAGAGGTCGCGTTCGGGAAAAGACGTTTCCTTGTTGTGCCTTTTTGGTAGGAGGGGTCTGAAAGGGTTAATGCAGCGGTTACACTCGAGCTGCTTCGAGACCAGAGTCCATTTATTGTTTTGAAGGCAGGAAGTGCAGAGGCAAAGAGCAGAAGGGAAATCCTTTCCAGATACCAAAACAGAAAATGAACTTCGACTCGACTGTGACATCGATTGCTGTTTGTCAGTTTCAGCCGGCCGGGCGATGAGACGCTCGGGACGCCGGCTCCCGCCTCGGCTGGAGGACTGGAGCCCCCAGGACGTTCAGTGGTGGCTGGAGACGGAGATGAACATCCCCGCTGAGTGCGCAGAGAGGTTTTCCAGTCAAGACGTATCGGGGATATGCCTGGTGGAGTACCAGAAGAACGACCTCAGGGAGATGGGCATATTGCACGGCCCGGCCGTGAGGATCCTCGCGGAAATCGCTCGGCGGAGAAGCAAACCGGCGGCCGAGGGACCCGAGACCGAGGCGGATCCCTGTCCGGAGCCATGCGGGGGACCTGTTGAAGACGGCGGCGATGCGCAGGATGAGGAGGCGGCTCCGGGTTCTTGGAAAATGCAGAAAAAACAGACAAAAAGGGAAAAAATCTGTCTGTCTGGCTGGAAAGATAAGGTAAGCGGGAGCTAACAGACTAGCTAGCTAGCCACTGCACGTTAGCAAAGATGCCGATGTAGCCGAGGGATTCGCCCGGGGTGAGTGTGTTGGCGGTGCTAAGCTAACCTAAGCTAACAGGGTGTTGATTGAGAGCGGTAAAAGAGAAGCAGGTCCGTCGGTGGTGGTGTGTGACCCGGTTGGCTGGATGAGCTTGAGGAGGTCCCGTGTCTGAGCCCGGGGGGACCCGGTCCAGGAAGGTCCGATGCCGACGACGGTTCTTGACTGCCCGGGTCGTTTGTTTTTGTTGACGTCCAGATGTTTCTCCCGCAGACCAAAGCCCTGGCCGCCGCGTCCCTGCTGATCAAGGACGCCCTGGACGATCTGTCCGAGAGAGGTTTGAAGGATTTTATTTTCACCTTGCGAGAATTCAGCAAGAAGCAAGGTCCGATCATCCCCAAGGGAAAGTTGGAGGGCAGGGACCCCGTAGACATGGCCGAGATCCTCACGAATCACTACGGCAACCAGAGAGCGTTGGAAGTCACGCGTGACGTCCTGGTCGAGATCAACCAGCGGCCACAGGCAGATGTGCTGCAGGACTTCCTGGGTGAGAGCTTCTCAGAACCCCAGGGAACCTCATGTTAGGCTACCGGGTGAAAAACACCCGGTAGCCTAATTGAAGACTCCGAATTAGCTTCGGGATGATGGACAGAAGGCCCGTCGTGAGCCGTGATTGGCTCAATCAAGTCAATGTTGTAGTATTTCATCGTTGTTTCATTGTTGTCGCGTTTGTTTGCCGACCCGTCCTTTGTCGTCCTCTGTGGCTGCAGATGGGAGTCCACCGCAGCAGCAACCCGGACAGTCGGTGCTGAAAGAGGCCTCCCAGGGCGACAAGCTGAAGAACCTGCTGACTTGCGGCGGCAACACGCTCGACGGCTACGACAAGTTTGTGGTGGTGGTCAACAGGAGCCGCGAGGGGCAGGTGGAGCACCTGGACTTCCTGAGTAAACTGAAACTGTTGTGCGTGTTGGACTTCGACCCCAACTCCAATTGCCCCGGGGGTTTGTGCGAGTCCTTCAACAAGTCGAGGGTGGCCAATCTTCACGTACCCCCGCAATACCAAGGACGGATCGACCACGTGATCAACAACCTGAACCTCCACACGGACCAGACCAGCTGGGTGTTCTGCAACGGCCGACGGGACCTGGGCAGGGACTCCGACGAGGAGTTGGACTTCAAGACGTGGTGGAGAAAGTCCAGCCGGGATGTGGAGCAGGTGGTTTCGGTCATTTGCCGTCCCGAGGTGCTTCTCCACGGAAGGAAACTGATCGTTTTCCTGTTGCTGTCGCCCGTGGAAACCGAGAAGGACCCGATGTTCGAGATCTTCAAGTCGTTCCTGAGGCACACCGAGGAGGAGCAGATCGTACACATCTGCGAATCCCGGAGCACCTTCGCCAAATGGAGCGACTTGATACGAGAGAAGTGCGAGTGCGACATTCAGCCTCGATCGCTGTACGAGCTGAACCTCAGCCAGGTCAACGGCACCGTCGCCGAGCTCGGGGGGTTCAAGTCCTCCGAGCGGCTGCTCCCCTCGTCCGACTTCACCACCGTCGTCCTGAAGCAGAGGGACGAAAACCTGATGACGGCATTGGACGTTTTGTGCGTGAACCAGTGCCAGAACCGACCCGAGGAGGACAGCCAGGACTTCCGCGGCTTTCGGATCAAGGTGGAGGAGGAGTTCTACCGCGGCGGGAGGGTCAAATGGTGGAACTTCTACTTCTGCGAGAAGTACGACAAGGAGCCGTTCGTCAAGAGGGACAAGTACGAGAAGGTGCGGAGCTTGATTCGCGCTCAGCAGCACGACCATAACGACGCCTGCGTCTTGCTGAACTTCTTCCACCACCCCGGCTGCGGCGGCTCCACGCTGGCCATGCACGTCATGTGGGACCTTCGCTGTGAGTTCCGCTGCGCCGTCCTCAAAGAAAGCAAGCTGCCCAAGGAGGAGATCGCCGCGCAGGTCGTCAAGCTCATGACGCTGGAGACCAACAAGGCCATGCCGGTGCTGCTGCTCCTCGACATCACGAAGGAATCGAAGAATCCCGACGACTTGCTGAGCTGCATCCGCCGGGCGTCGGAGGACTTCTGCAGCGTCGACGAAAACAACGCCGGGTCCTGCAAGGTCATCATCCTGAACTGCGTGCGCTCCCACTGTCCGAGAGAAGAGTACCTCCGACAGAACGCCATGCGGTCGCAGTTCATGACCGCCTCCTTGACGCCGGCAGAACAGCAGGGGTTTGAAAAGAAACTCAAAGACCTCCAAGAAAGCCACGCCATGCCGGAGAACTTTTACGCCTTCATGATCATGAAGAATAATTTCGACCCGAAGTACATCGACGACCTGGCCTGTTACGTGCTGGAGAAGTTCGATCGTTCCGGGAAGGACGGGAAGCTGATCTCCTTCCTGGCGTTGCTGAACACCTACGTGGCCGACTCGCAGTTCGCCCTCTCGCTCTGCGAGGACTTCTTCGGGATAAAAATCATAAACTGGGGCACGGCTAGCGTGATGACCGAAATGAAGACGTACTCCAACATCCTGATCGTGGAACGAGTGGAAAACTGGGGAGGGTACAAAGGCCTCCGGATCCTCCATCACACCATTGCCGCCGCCTGCCTGGAAGAGCTGGAGAGAAGTCACTTCCTGAAAGACAGCGAAATCACCACGGAGCTGCTTCATTACGACCTTTTCTTCAGCGACGGGGTCGTCAAGAACCAACTCATGCTCTCCATCGAGCGGATGCTGATTTTGAGGCAGCGGAAGCAAGACAGCGACGAGAGAGAGACCTTCTCGCCGTTCATCGACAAGATCCATAACCGGCAGGGACAGCAAGTTGTCCAGGATATCTTTGAGAAGGCCTCCTCCAGGTTCCTCTCCAGCGCCTCCATTCCCCAGGCGCTCGCCCGCTACCTGTACATCCACGTGCGGGACTTTCCCAAGGCGCTGAAATGGGCCGAGAAGGCCAAGGCGATCAAAGAAAACCCCTACACGGTGGACACCATCGGACAGGTTTATAAAAGCCACCTGAGGTCCAACATGGACCGGGAGAAGCAGCAGCAGCTGTCGCCGAGCCCCGAGGGCTTGGACGCCAACCTCAAGCTCGCCAACGGCGGCATGACGGCCTTCCGGCGGGCCCAGGAGCAGTCGGAGATGGAAGAGCCTCGGGGCGACAAGGACGACAAGGACAAAGACGACGACGACGACGACTCCGGCGACTTCCCCAAAAAGACCTACAACGTTTACGGCTACGTGCGCATGCTCGACATCGCTTTCCTCGTCTTCGAGATACTGGGCAGGCTGCCGTTCTTCGAGGAGCGCGATCCCATCAAAAAGCAATACCTGAGGAACTTCCTGAAGAAAAAGATGCCCGTCGCCAGCGTGCACAAGGACGAGAGCGACGAGAACGCCGGGTACGACGAGGTCATCGGGAAACACCAGGCGTTCCTCCACGCCCTGAGGACCAAGGTCAAGGAAACGTTCGACTTCCTGGATTGTTACTTCACGTACATCAAGGGCAACTCCGAGTTCGACATCATGAACCACAAAACCGTCTGTACGTACTACAAGAAGTACGTCGACCTGTTCTGCACCACGCAAGAGACGATCAAGAAGGCGAAAGAATCCAACCCCAACCTGAACCTGAGCATGGACATCGACGAGCGTTGGGAGTATCTGGAGAGGAACCAAGCGGACACCTTCTCCGGTATCCTCCAGCATCTAGACAAATCTGCCGAGGAGATGGAGAAGGTCATCGCATGTTACGCCTTCCTGCTTCAGAAGAACAAGTATAACGTACGAATCAAGATTTTCTACATCTTGTCAAATGTCGTTCTCCACAATCTGAACCCAAAGTCCAGGCAGGTGAAGGACTACCGCTACCTTTCTCCCCTGATGTCGGAAACCTTGCAAGAAGTCGGCCACTCTCATCGATTCCCGGACCCGTACTACCTGGCCGTGCTTTGGTTCTGGCCTCCTTGTGAGGGGGACGCTCAAATCTTGACCTACGTGAAAGCCATCCAGACCTCGTCCCACAGGCACATGTCCAAGCTCTTCTACAAGCGAAGCACCATCGCTCACCTTTACTTGGGGAAGGAGGAGGGACTCAAGAGGCTCGTGTCCAAACCCAACCTGGATAAGTATTTCCTCCCGAAGATGCCTCGTGACAAGCTGGCCGAGCTGTGGAAGAACGGGGACATCTTCAAGGAGCCGGCGATCTGCAGCCGCCTGCTCAGAGTCCCCGGGATGGTGGATCAGGGAAAGGTGTTCGCCATCTACGAAAGGCTGAAGATCGAGGTGCGTCCGGCCCGCATTTGGATCAGGAGCGGCTTCAGCATGGAGAAGATCTCCTTTTTCCTGGGGTTCGCCGTGAACGGGCCCCTCGCGTACGACATTAAGTACGAAAGCGCCTGATCTGAAACTCCCGAGAAAAGATCCTTGCGAGAGAAACTCGGGCCATTATGAACAAACTCCGATCCAAAAAGGGACCAAAAAAAAGGGTCTGGGAACAGTGGACTCGTCAGGTTCTGTCATTTTATATCACTGAAAAAACTACTGTCCGGAGTCGTCTTTTCAGTCGTCTTTTTTGGCGTATTCTCGTGCCGTTGGTAGTTCTGGAACGTCCCGTCTCTGCGTGTAAATAAAACATTGTCTCCTCAAAGCATCGACTTATCTTTTGTTTTATTTTGAAAGTCCACCGCTGCCGTCTGGTGGCCCAGGGTGGTAAGCTAGCCGTAGTTTTCGTGAAAGCGTTTCAGATTTTATTAAGAAACCAATGGCGTCGGTACACGAGCTAAACTGGCGTTCGAGGCGCCTCGGCGGGTTCCGGCGGGCGACGAGCAGACGAAGGCCTGTTCCGTTTCGCCGGAGCAGCCGGTTGAAATCCAGCGGCAGGGGTTCTCCACCAGGACGCAGGAGGACTCGCCGGCTTCCTCCGACCCGGACGCCCGGCCGGCGCAGCCGTGGGTCCACGACCGGCGGAGGGAACGTCCCGCCCGGACGCCTGGACGACGAGACGCCGGTCAACATCGCGACATCGGGAGGAGCGGGTCGACGTGCCGTCGAGGCGACTCACCGATCCAGAAGGGCTTCCCGCCCACAAACTTCCACAGCCAGGTGACGTGGCGTCGGGACGGGACGCCGGCCAGGCTGCCGCCGGAGCTGCCGGGACGAGACGGGACTCAACGGCGGCGGAGAAACGAGCGAATCTTGAGGCGATCCATCGATTACCGGGGTTGTTTTCATCGGTCGGTCGAACTCACAGCAGCGAGCAGGTTCTCTCGGCGCTCCCCCAGCTTCCCGTCGACCCGCTGGCGATGTAACATCGTCTCCTGAAGTGGGTCCATCCCTCGGGGCACCGGGTGTCCGTCTGAACCCACACACACACACACACACACACACACACACACACACAAAGTAATAATCTGAATTCCCTGCAGTAACGCTGTCTGGCCACTAGGGGGCCTCCCGCTCACACTGAAGAGTTTGTTTAAACACTAGAAGACACACTTTGCGTTGGCGATTTTGGGCCCGGCGGCGTTTTGTCATGGGAGGATCCATCTGAGGGGCGTCGCTGACCTGCCGCTCCGGCGGGGGGCGTCCGCCGCCGCCGCCGCCCCGTGGCATCTCCTCCACCCGCATGGCGGTCAGGCCGTGGAACTGACAAGGAACGAGGTTCAGAACCGGGTGTTTTTCCACGCTGTTGTCTGGAGGCGAGGCTGTGAATCTTACCGTCCGGATGTTCTCCGCCTGGCGATCGCAGACAAACCGTCGGTTCCGGAAAACACCATGAAAGTCACACGATCTCACGTGGTCTCGGCGGTTCTGACCTGAGGATGACCCGGCTTTCTTTCTCCGGCTCTGAACCCGGGTCCCGACGCCTGGCCGGGGAAGTCCTCCTCGTAGTCCGGAAAGGGCCGACGGTCCGGGACGTCCCCGCGGGGAGGCTGGGACGGCTTTTCCCAAAGGAGCTCCACTTGGATGTCCGTGACGGGGTCGCCCTTGGCGTCCTTGTCCGGGCCGGAGGCGGGGAGGCGTGGGGGCGGGGAGGGAGTCCCGCCCTCCTTCAGGTCTTCAGGGTTGCACCTCCCTGATAAAGACCAGCGTTTTGAAGGGGCCGAGGGTTGTTTGCTCCTGGTCGGGTCTCCCAGGGCATCCGTCCGGAGATGCTGGACCTCACAGATCTTCTCTTATCTGACTTCCAAACAAGAGTACCTTTGTATGACCTCTGGTTTTTTTATTCTCACCTCCTCGGGGGTCGATGATCTCCACGGTGGCCGAGGTCCTCTGACCCAGGACGGCATTTTTGGGGTTCTTCAAGGTGACGGTAAACACCTCGTGGTTTTCCTCGAGGCCGTCATCCACCGGGTAGATGTTCCAGGTTTTCACGTTGACTCCTGGAATCAAACGCGCGGTCAGGTGACCATCCGGGTCGGGCGTGAATATCAACCGGGGGTTCGGAGACCTGGGTCGAACTGGATCAGACCGGCCGAGCTGTGAGCGAAGTCTTTGCCGGGTTTAGCAGAACCCTCCTCCGCCTAAAACGGAACACAAGTTTTCCAGTTGCCCCTTGCGGACGATTCGTCGCGTCACTCCTGAACGGCGTCGCACCTGAATGGCGACGTAAGCCGGGTCGGCGCTCCTGCCGCTGCGCTCGACCCGGATCTGAAACGTCCCCGCCGTCTCGCACGTTCTGTAGCAGGTCGCGGACAGCTGGATCCGAGACCAGGAGAGGTCCAGTCTGCAGGGAACAGTGGAAGCTCGTCAAAATACGGTCCGATGGAAACATTAGCACGGTTTTAGCATTTTTAGACGCTAGCGGCTTCCTCGGGAAGTGACTGTCAGGATGTCACCGGCACCACCGAGCCAAAGCGTCGCCCCTTACTGGACTCCAACACAGCTCGGTCTGATCCACGTGTCAAACTCACGGCCAAATCTGGCCCGTCGTTTTATTTACGTGGCCGGCTTTTAGCTCCGACCGCCTTAAAATAAACAGTCAAACTGTCAAACTACATGGAAGGCTTTATCAAGAAAAATAGAAAGGCTAATACATGTTTGTGCTTCCAGGGGAAAAAAGCGGTATGTCTTTTGTGTTATGAGGCGGCGTCGGTTGTCAAACGCGAAGCTAAGTGCGCTAAAGTTAGCCTTCCAGAAAAACAAGAAGTGGTCCAAAAATTAAAAGCCAAACTTTGACGACAGCAGAATGTGTTCACGCTTGCAGCGGTAACAGCTAGCTTTCTAACAGAGCTAACGGTAAAAATATTCAAAAAAAAAAAAAAAAATTAAATGCAAATGCGTATGTGACATTTTGGATTAGAATGAGTCATAAAATCAGAGTTATTTAACGTTAAGGAGTAGTTACATTTATTGTACATCAGGTTACATTTAGTAACCTAAATGCAGAACCTGCAGAAACCTGCTACAGAACGCTAACGCTACAACACGCTGCTACAGCACGCTAACTAACTGCAGAAATGCTAACGTTGCTACTGTTAGCGTTACATGTGGCCCTTCGAGACCAACCGCAAGGCTGATGTGGAACTCCATGAAAATAAGTTCGACACCTCTGGTCGAATCAGTTTGTTCTGCGCTAACCTACATTTCCGTCGGCGCCGTGTTCCCCGCCGGGTCACCGAGGTGGAACTGGAAACTGTCCGACGTCACTTCCACGTCGGCGGGGAGGACGAAGACCACGGCGCGCCGGTCCAGGTCCCGCTGGGTGAACCGACTCTGGATGTATCCGCCTGGAGGGGCGAGAGCAGTCAGGTTTCCACCGCCGTCACGGATTTGCACCCTTTTTTTGGACTTTGGACTCAAGATCTACATGCTTTTCCCCTTTTAGCACCGCTTTGTAGCTTTAGCTTTAGCTCTCCGAGCTGCTGTCTGGGCGCCTCGGGTCGAAGGTGGCGGCAGCTCACCCGTGAGTGTGTTCTCCAGGTAGCCGAAGGCCGGCGTCCTCGTGACGAGGAACTGCAGCTGATCTTCCGGACTGTCGGGATCGGAGGCCCGCAGGTGTTCTGAGCCGATGAAGATACCGAAGCGCCCGCCGTCCAGCTCTGCCACCGCGGTGGGGCTCCTCCGACCGGTCAGCACCGGGGCTGCTCGGTCCACTGGTTCCACCTGGACCCCGGGGTCACACCCTGTTAGCTACTGATCGGATTACTTGAGGGGATTCTTATGATTCTTCGGCGGTTAAAAGCCACGGAGTGTAAAAACAAGGATGGGGTTGGAGCTAAAGCAGTCTTATGGTGCTAAAATAGAAAGAACAGACAGAAGCGTCATGATGTGCACGTTGGGAACGGTCATTTACTCTCAACAAGGACTCTTGGACTTGTCATGGTTCCTTGTCTCCATTGACTCTTTCTACTGTTAGCTAGCTAACTGTGTAACTAAGGGACCAGACAACATGCCTTGTACGACTGCCATTGTAACTGCATTTGAATAAATATATCAAGTTAATTATTCTATTAGTGTAGTGTTGTTCTTTCTGCCAGTGTTTCGAAGTGTCGCCCTCAAAACTCACAAAACAAACGACTCAGTCAGTGACTCAATGAATGAATCACCCGGTAGCTCAGAGTCGCCCTCCCCACTTGCAAATCGAACGACTCACTCAGTAACTTGACAAACAAACAAATCACTCAGAAGCTCAGTTGCCCTCCCTGCTCGCAAAATGAACGACTCACCCAGTGACTTGAACGACTCACTCAGTAGCTCAGTCGCCCTCCCAACTCACAAAATGAACGACTCACTCAGTAACTTAAACAAATCACTCAGACGCTCAGTCACAACAATGAACGACTCACTCAATAACTCAACAAATGAGCCACTCAGAGGCTCAGTCGCCCTCCACGCTCACAAATCGAACGACTCACTCAGTAACTTAACAGAATCATTTAGAAACTCAGTCACAAAATGAACGACTCACTCAGTAACTCAACAAATGAGCCCTCCACACTCACAAATCGAACGACTCAATCAGTAACTTAACAGAATCATTTAGAAACTCAGTCACAAAATGAACGACTCACTCAGTAACTCAACAAATGAGTCAATCAGAGGCTCAGTCGCCCTTCACACTCACAAAACGAACAACTCACCCAGTAACTTAAACAAATCATTCAGAAACTCAGTCATAAATCGAACGACTCACTCAGTAACTTAACAGAATCATTCAGAAACTCAGTCACAAAATGAATGACTCACTCAGTAACTCAACAAATGAGTCAATCAGAGGCTCAGTCGCCCTTCACACTCACAAAACGAACGACTCACTCAGTAACTTAAACAAATCATTCAGAAACTCAGTCACAAAATGAACGACTCACCCAGTAACTTAAACAAATCATTCAGAAACTCAGTCATAAATCGAACAACTCACTCAGTAAGTCAACAAACGAGTCACTCAGAGGCTCAGTCGCCCTTCACACTCACAAAACGACTCTGTCAGTAACTGACTCGGACACTCGAATGACCCAAAAAACGAATCTCTTTTGGCGAGTTTTCCCAACAATTGAGTTTGCCATGAACTACTGAGGTGCATTTCCACATCTCACCACTGGGTGTCGCTGTTGCGCCGATAATCAGCGAAGTCAACCGGCCTGGAGTGTTTTTGTTAAAAAAAAACCCTCTTTACAGCTTTACAAGCTGATTTTACTTCACTTTATGTATGTGTGCAGACACACACACACACACACACACACACACACACAAACTGCAATTCAAGTCATTTTAATGCCTCTGGTTCCAAAAGACTCCAAGACGCTGAGTGTCAACCTGCTGCCGCTCAGCCTGAAATATTCATGGATCCTTGGAGGGATCGAACCTCACGCACACACACACACACACACACACACACACACACACACACGTACACAAACACGTCAAACACACACGGGTATATGTTGTCCAGTCCTAGGCGGCGCCCTGCTGCACCTGCTGCTCCGCCTTCAAATATTCATCAGTCCGCTCCGGTTCAGTGGGTTTTCGCTCCAAGTCACGGGGAAAAACTTCCTTCGCCGTTCCAGAACCTTCTTCATGGAAGGTCCTGAGGATTCCGGAAGCGACATCTCACCTGGATGTGAAAGACGGCCGCCTCCTCCCTCAGCTGCCCGAACTCCAGGAATCCCCTGTTGGTCCCGTCGGTTGGCAGGAAGTGGAACGCGTCGGCGAGAGCCGGCGTCTCGTGGCGATACGCCACCGCCATCTCGTCCACGTCCGTCTGGGTGAAGGCGAGCGGCGGCGTCATGGGCCGGCCCCGCAGCAGGAGCCGGCCGTGTCGCGGCGGTCGCGTCACGTTGTAGCGGAGCTCGCCGGCGGGGGTGTCCGGGTCGGCGAGCAGCAGCCGGTCGGCGCCGATGGCGGCGGCGGATCCACCCGTCAGACGGAGGCCGGCGTTCAGGCTGAGGGTGGGCGGGACGCGGTCGGCGTGCTCAACATGGAGGACGAGCGTCCCGCTGCGGGACCAGGCGCCGTTACTGACGACAAAACTGGCGGCACAAAATGACGGGTTGGAGATTTATAGCATCTTTTAGTGAAATGAATTCAAAAATCTGGAAAGAAACCAACAGAAACACACTTTCTAAGTTTGTGTGTGTGTGTGTGTGTGTGTGTGTGTTGGCTTTGTGTCCCTCTCAGTCCTCTGCCAACACAATCTGCCTCTCAGCCCTGCAGCTGACAAACTGCCCCAGGCCCCGGACACACACACACACACACACACACACACACATGCACACACACACACACACACATGCACGCACGCAGGTCTCGGTGCAACATCTGGCTCCAGTGTCGGCCATGTTTTCAGAGGTACGGCTATCTGTGGCCACAACCGTTGCCGTGCCGACGCTTCTGTTGTTATAATAATAATGACCATTTATCATCTGCTGTCATGGCAACGCACACACACACTCACACACTCACGCACACATTGTTATCGGTAGAAATCAGTGAGGCATTGAACGTGGAGACCTCACACACCGTCTTGTTTCTTCTCGTGTTCGTTGAGGCCGAGCGGACAGGAAACGGCGGTCTCACCTAAAGGTGTCGTTGTCGTCATGGCGACTGTTGTCGTGGGTGTAGCAGACCCGCTGCGCCGCCACATCCAGCTGCGTGAAGGAGGCCAGCGGGACGCCGGGATGGCGGACGTCGTGCACGAGGCCGTGTCTCGGCGGGACGGACGGCGTGAAGATCAGCCGGTCCGGACGATCGGACGAATCCCACGCCGCCAGCGCGTCGGTGTTGAGGACGACGCGCCCGCCCGCCGCCACGCGCGCCGCCGTCACCCGCAGCTCCACCTCACCTGGAAGGGCGACGAAAAGGTCAAAGGTCACACACGCGGGAGATGGGCGAGGATGCCGCCGGGGTCAAAGGTCGGCGTCGGTAAACGGTAGCGACCTTTTGGCGCCTCGTGGATGGAGATGAAGAAGGTCTGCGGCGGCGCCCGGTTGTCCAGGTCGCTGAGGGTGAAGCGGAAGCTGTCGTGACCTTTGAACCCGGCGGCGCCGGCGGCGGCGGGTTCGTGCCGGTACCACAGACGGTTCGCGTCCACGTCGTCCTGGGTGAAGTTCTGGCCCGCCGTCAGCCGGGCCCAGCCGGACGGCGCCTGGACAAACGGACGCCATCGGATCTCGATCAGGTCATCGCAACGACACACTTCCTGATCGATAATAATAATCGAAACCGCGGCGATCGATCGACCCTGAGCATCAGGCTTCCGAAGCGGGTCGCCGTGTTCAGGAAGTAAAAGACGGCGTCCGGCGGCGAGTCCAGATCTCGGGCTTCCAAGGCGAGGCTGGAGACGGTCCTGCTGCCGCCGCCGTCCAACCGCAGCCCCGCGTTCCTGAAAAACGGACAAGCTCACTATTTGGCAGGAAGTGTCTGGGAGCGCCACACCAGCACAGCTTTGCTTGGGAAGCGGAAACTTTGCGCAACGACAGATTCCCCTGGATAGACGGCGCGTGCGCGTGCGTGTGCGTGTCTACACGTGCACATCGGAAAGCGTCTGGCTGCTCCTTCACATGGAAGTAAAACCCATGCAGGACAGAATCTGCCACGTTGCTCCTGCAGGAGCATCAACAAGGAGGCGCAGCTGCCAAGGCTCCATGTTTCTGCCCCCCAAACCCACCCCGTACGGCGGGGGAGGGGCAGTCAAGGGTGCAAATACCCCAATCAGTCATTCAGATGAAAATATGGTGGGTGGCTCGTGTGTGTGTGTGTGTTTTTAAACGGCTAGGGCTGAACGGCTCGGCGGCCCCCTGCTGGCCACGACGGGAAGTGCAGCACCAGTCAGGAAAAGGCCGTCTTGTGTTTGATTTTTCATGCGCGCACACACACACACACACACACACACACACACACACACAACACAGAGCACTGTGATGATAAGAGAGACGAAACGTATTTCAGCGAAAACGTACCGAATACGTTGATCCCTCGCTGTAACGCGGTTTACTTTTCACGGTTTCGCTACTTCACGGATTTGCATGGTGCATTGTGTTCTGCATTCTGATTGGCTGAAAAGACGCTCCGCTTCTTCTCTACCTGTGCGTCAATAACGTTGCAGTTTAATATGTACAGTAAACCCTTCTTTTTCGCGGGGGTTACGTTCCAAAAAGAACCCGTGATAGGCAAAATCCGTGAAGTAGAAACCTTTATTTTTTTTTTACAATTATTATACAATTAAATACTCTATTATACATCGCTGCTGTCGTCCTTGTGATTTTTTTCTTCCTGCTTTATGGAACGAACAGAAGATTCGTTAATTCCGTAATGGCGACCTACAGCCGCATAGCTTTTAGCTTCCCTTAGCATGTCCAGAAGTTTAACTTTATCTGCCATAGATAGCATCTTCCTTTTGTCGCTCCAGAGCGTTTTCTCAACATTATGGGTTTTAGAGAAACTCGAAATTGCAAGAGAATTTGCACGTACGTCATGTAAATTCGGCAAGCTGTTTCACGTACGTGTACATATTAAACTGCAACGTTATTGACGCACAGGTAGAGAAGAAGCGGAGCGTCTTTTTAGCCAATCAGAATGCAGAACACAATGCACCATGCAAATTCGTGAAGTAGCGAAACTGTGAAAAGTAAACCGCGTTATAGCGAGGGATCGCTGTACATGTATGTAAAACAGCTTGCCAAAATTTTGCAAATTTTCTTGCAATTTTCTCTAAAACCCATAATGTTGACAAAACGCTCTGGAGCGACAAAAGGAAGATGCTATCTATGGCAGATAAAGTTAAACTTCTGGACATGCTAAGGGAAGCTAAAAGCTATGCGGCTGTAGGTCGGCATTACGGAATGAACGAATCTTCCGTTCGTTCCATAAAGAAGGAATAAAAAAACATAAGGACGACAGCAGCGATAAGTTTTAATAAGGATGAAAAGGGTTGCAATTTTTTCCATAATAATTTTTAATTTTCTCCCGTTTCATCCAATTACTCGGGTCGCGGTGGGCGGAGCTAATCTCCGCAATTTGAAGCCTTCTGTTCACATTGATGATTAAAATTATTATTTGACAGTACAGTTCAGAAGTTATTTGTTGAAAAAAAAAAACGTTCCTAAAGTGCTTTTATTTGTGAAACAAATGATTGAGCCTGTAAAATGATTTGTCCTTTCTTTTCAATGTATAATAGAGTATTTGTTGTATAATAATTGTTTCATTTGCAGTTTGATGTCCTGAAAAATCAGCTCATCCATATTGTTATATTTGTTCAAATGAGTTAATACAGTTTTAGTAAAGTGACCCTCGGTGTGTGTGTGTGTGTGTGTGACATCCCTTAACCGCCAGTAACTAGCACTAACTCAACCAGCAGTTAACTAGCAGTTAGCATCAGTAGAACACAAGCATATCTGTTAACTAGCAGTAAGGCAACTTCATAAAAACACACACAGACACGCAGGTACAGAATCACAAATAAGTGTGTGTGTGTGTGTGTGTGTGTGTGTGTGTACTTGATGAGCTGGGGTGGTTGGTCGTTGACGGGGGTCACCGTGATGTCACTCCTCCCCTGGACTGTGTGGACGCCATCTGTCAGCGTCAGCATGGCGCCGTCCTCCAGGGTCTCCGAGTCGTCGTGGACGTACACGATCTTCATGCCTGCGGTGGCGGGGGGGAGTGTGTGTGTGTGTGTGTGTGTGTGTGTGTGTGTGTGTGGGCACAGATGACGATCAGGAGTCGCAGAGGAACCGGGACAAAGCTTAGAAGACGAGGCCTCACCCTGTCGCAGCTCCTGCAGGGTGAAGGTGGCGACGGCGAGCTTCGCCAGCAGGGCGGCGCCGTCCGTCCCCCGGTAGCGACTCGCCTCGGCGCCGTAGATGCCGTTGACGAGGAGGCCGTGAGCCGGCGGCTCCACCACGGTGAAGGTCAGGACGTCGGCGGGGGCGTCCAGGTCCACGGCGTCCAGGATGGACGGCGTTAACTCCCTCGCGCCCCCCTCCTTCACCTGGCGGCGGCGGCGGCGGCGTGTCAGACGCGGGAGCTCGGAAAGCAACGGAGATCCGGCGCGGGGGAAACGTCCCTCACCGTGAAGTTGGCGAGGAGCAGCGACGGCGGCTCGTCGTTGGTCGGGCGGATGACGATGTGGATGACGGCGGGGGCGGAGCCTAGCGCGCCGTCGCTCACGCTGACGGACAGCTGGTCGACGGTCGGCTCCGCCCCCAAGTGCTCCGACTGGACGTAGTTGATGAAGCCCGACGTCAGATGTTCCAGCGGGAAGCTTTCTGGAGCGCGGGGGGTCAAAAGCCAACGCACACACACACGTTCATTCACAGACACACACATTTCCAGAATAACTGGTGTGTGAGCGAGCGCCGACTGACCCACTGGGACGCCGGCGTTGCTTTTCTCCGACCCCGGCGAGGGCAGCGTGTTCTCCAGGAAGCCGTGAAGCGGCGCCGTCTCCAGGCGAAAGGTCAGCCGGTCGGGGGGGCTGTCGGGGTCCGAGGCCCCCAGGAGCCCCGCGTTCAGGGGGACCCTGGAACCCTCGTCCACCGCCAGCACGGAGTCGCCTGCGGGACACACACACACACACACACACTTAAATGAAAAAACTAAAATTCAGTGTTTATATTGTAATAATGGTGTAATTAATGAGTTGTAAAATCACACAATGGATTTTCTTCTTTTTTTTTTTTTTGTTGAAATACACCTTCAGTTTGTCAATTAACTCTGATCCCGCACCCGTGTATGTGTGTGTGTGTGTGTGTGTGTGTGAGAGAGAGACGGATAGTCCTGGATCCGGGTGATAAAGTGTAATATAAAAACCGGAGGTAAAGCCGGACTCCTCCTGTCAGGCAGCTAATGCTCTTACCCTGCATCTTTATTCACTAATTAATTGGACCCCTGGCCCTCCGACCCCGGCCCCCCCAGGGGCCCCGGATGGCTCGGCGCTGCCGGTGTGGAATGCACGGCGAGATACGCTGGCAGGATTAGCCGGCTATTCAGCCGCCGCTAGCGGCGCGGTAATCCGGCGAGGAACACGGCGGCCATTGTGGACTGGTCTTTGTTCTGAGGAGGCTTTCATTGCCCCCCCCCCCCCCCCCCCAGATCCCCACTGGGGAATACACACACACACACACACACACACACACACACACACACACGTGTAATGTTTCATTGAATGTGTAGCTTTCTATGTTCACCTCCTGGTTCCACATAGAACATGGTGATCAATACAAAGATATATTGGAAACATTGGTGATACAGAAAAAAAAAAAAGGGAGACGGAGTGTTTGATGCATCTCCGAAACACACACACACACACACACACACACACACACACACACATGCAGGCACCCACATTTGTGGATGGCTCCTGCTGGAGTCGGAGCCAAGAACAGGGATTGTAGGAGCTTCTGTTTTTATCAATGAAGACCAGTGACCACTGGGACACACACTGTGTGTGTGTGTGTGTGTGTGTGTGTGTGTGTGTGTGCGAGTAAGCAGCTCCTCCTCACACAGTGTGTTTGACTGATCACTATGCGCTTCTCCGCTGCATTAAGAGGATTTCCAGCAGCGGCGACACACACACACACACACACACACACATGCACACACACACACACATATGCATACACGCACGCACACACACACACACACACACACACACACAGTGACATGGGGCTCCAATTTTTGTCAACCTACTCCAAGTATAGCATGGGAGGCGGTGTTGGTCCTCCCCACCAGCAGGGGGCGCCACCTGAAGTTATAAACCAATCAAAACCCAGCGTCGTCCACGCCGCCTTTCCCCGCGCCATCGCCGATTCTCACCCAGAATGACGACGGGTGCCTTGTTGTTGACGGGAAGCACGGTGACGTTCAGGTCATACACCGGCAGCGTGCCGTGGAGCGGCGCCGGTGGGGCGTCTCCACGGCAACAACCATCCGTCCCCCCGGCGTCGCCGTCGGAGACGATGAGGGTGACGGTGTCCACGGCGGGCTCGGGTCCGATCTCCCCCCCTGCGCGCGGGAGAAACACGTGGACGCTTGGCGTGGAGGGAAGGCGGCGGCGGCGGCGGCGAGCGAAGCCTCACCCGTGTGGACGTAGAAGACCAAACCCTGGAGGAGGTCCTGCTGGGAGAACTTGTCCACGACGGCGCCGGCCCTCCTCAGCTCGCCGCGACCGGGTCGCCGGCCCAGCATGTAGGTGAGCCGCGAGTCGTCGCTGTCGCGGTCGGTGGCCGACAGGAAGCGCGCGGTCAGCCGGACGCGGCCGCCCTCCTCGCAGCTCAGCTCCGCCCGCAGGTTCTCCACCAGCCGAGGAGGCTCGTCGTTCACCGGCAGAACCTGGAGGTCGAACGGCACCTTCACGCCACGTCTCCAACCAACATGTGTGTGCGTGTGCGTGCGTGACCTGTATGAGCAGCGTGACGTCAGCCGTGTTCACGCCGTCGCTCACGGCGAGACCGACTTCGTCCTCCGTGCTTTCCGAGTCATCGTGGATGAACCTGAGAAGAACCTCCGTCACCTCCATCCCTTTTTTTTTTCGCATCTTCCCGTCGTCCTGGTCCTACCTGACCCGGAGCCCCCGAAGGTCAGCCAAGGTGAAGTGCTCTCCGGGCCCCAGCGTCCGTCCCCGCAGGTCCAGGCGTCCCCTGGCGCCCTCCTTCCGGATCCGGATCCGAAGGTCCCCGTCCCGGGTGTCCGGGTCTCGGACCAGGACGTGCTCCTCCGTCAGGAAGGCCTCCCCGCCTTCCTCCACCCGCAGCAGGTTGGTGAAGGCCTGGGGGGACGGAAGGGAGGGTCACTCGCCGCGGCGACCCCTAACCCGGGCGACCTCCGGGCGACCTCTGACCTCCGGCGCCTGGTTGTCCACCGGCGTGACGGTGATGTTGAAGACCAGGTCGGAGACGGCGCCGCCCTGCCGGTCGCCGACGGAGAAGACGAACTGCACGAAGAGCGGCTCCGGCCCGATGTCCTCGATGGGGGGCATGAAGGCCACCTTCAGGTGGTTGACGGCGTGCTGAGAGGTCAGAAGGGGGTCAAACGGCGGCCCGGTGGACGGCGGAGGAACGGGACAGCGGCGGCGCGTCAACCTGCGTGAAGGAGCGAAGAACCGGCGTGGAGGCGTCCTTCTTCAGGGACGTGCCGCCGTCTGCGTGGAAGAGACGTCCCGCGTCCATCAGGCTGAAACCCAACGGGGACGGAACCGGTGACCACAGGCGAGGGGGACCCGTCTGATGCTAAGCTAAGCTAACAAACCTTCCTACCCGGGATGAGTCGGGCTAAAGCAGCGGCGCGTGACGTTGTAGGCCACGTCGGCGGCGGGATCTTCTCCGTCGGCGAAGTGAAGGTGACTCCTGGTGAGGAGAATCGTCTCCGTCTCCTTGATCGTCAGCTCCCGCCGGGAACCCGGGACCTCCACCGGCAGCTGGTCCTTCACCGGGAACACGTGGACCACCACCGTCTGGGGGCGGCAGGAGACGACCCGCCGTCAGCCCGTTAGGAG
>NC_141284.1:2205264-2257764 GCF_037954325.1 Fistularia commersonii
GAGCGAGCGGGATGAGTGTTTGACGCCGACATGGCCGCCGCTGGCCGGTGGGACGCCCCACCCGCTACTAGCTAGCCCGGCGAGAATCTTGGAAAAACACAAACAAGTTGTGGACTCCAGTATCGTCTTCGAGAAAGCAGGAGACGTTTACGGGGATTTGGTGCGGCTAAGTTACACTTCGCAAAACATTGTAGCATTTCGTGTGTAGCTGGTAAGCTAAGTTATTTGTTAGCTATTCATAAAGTACCACAATTTCTGGACGTTAAGCTGGGGGCTAGCTTTGGGGGGGCTAGCAGGCTAATACAGACGTGTACGGTGGGTCTATCCCGCTCACCTGCGGCGTTAGCCTGCCGACCCTCTGTGTGATCGGCTCGTTCGTCACCACCTCCACCTTGCAGTCGGCGCCGGGACCCGGGTCGATCCGCAGCTCCTCCCTGGTGACGAAGACCGAGCGCCCCCTGGCGACGTCCACGCCCGAGTTCACCGCCACCAGGCCCCCGTCGGCGAGCGCCGCCGTCGACAGCAACATCAGCAGCAGTCTTGTGGTAGCCATTTTGTTTCTGCACGGGTCAAACGTCGGCCGTTTTTCTCCCTGCTAGCCGACTCGCATCGCTCTCCCTCGCCGGAGTTGTTGATTGACAGTTGGTGGCGGCCAATCAAATCTGGATTGATGCTGATTAGAAAATTACTATTAAAAATTAGTATTAAACCTTTTGTTTACTCCACACCTCCCAGTGCAAGCTACTAGCTTCATGACACACCAGCTAACATGCAGTGAGCTCCATCACGCTAGGGGGCAGTTAGCTGCATCAAAAACCAGCTCGCAGGCTGTGAACTCCATTGCTTACAAGCTCAAGCTAGCATGTAAGCTAAACATGCATCAGGCCATTCAACCCCTTTGTTTACGCCACACCTCCCAGTGTAAGCTACTTGGCTGCTAGCTTCATGACAGACCAGCTAGCATCCAGTGAGCTCCATCGTGTACATGCTAGAGGGCAGTTAGCTTCATTAAAAACCAGCTTGCAGGCTGTGAATTCCACAGTTTACATGCTAAAGCTAGCATGTCAGCTAGACATGTAGCGGGCCAATCAAACCCCTTATTTACGCCACAACTTCCAACGCAAGCTACTACGCTGCTAGCTTCATGACAAACCGCCTAGCATGCAGTGAGCTCCATCACATGCACGCTAGAGGCCAGTTAGCTTCATTACAAACCAGCTAGCAGGCTGTGAGCTCTATAACATACACGCTAAAAGGCTGTTCGTTTCATGACACCCGGCAGGCCATTAGCTTCATCACAGACAAGCATGCTGGTTGTTAGCCTTGTAACAAACGTGCCAGTGTTAAACTTCATTGTAAGAAAGCTAGCAGGTGGTAGCTAAATCATAGACAAGCTTGCAGGCTGTTGGCGCCATCAGACACAAGCTGACGGGCTAGCAGACGTGTGCTTTATCATAAGCAAGTGAGCGCTCGTGAGCTTAACTTCAAAAAATAAGCTAGCAGGCTTTTCACTTTATTACAAATCAGCTTGTCGGTCTTTAGCCTCATCACAAACACACTAGCAAGTTATTAGCTTCATTGCAAACAAGCTAGCACGCTGTGAACTTTATCAAAAACAAGTTGGTGGGCTGTTAGCTTAACCACAACGTGCTAGCAGGCTATTAGCTTCATTGCAAACAACCATAGCGGGATGTTAGCTTTAACACAACATGCTTGCAGAGGTTTAGCTCCAATAGAAACAAACTTTAGGGCCAATTGCGTCAGAACAAGATGCTAGCAGGCTCTTAGCTTCATCGCAAACAAACTAAACGGGTGTTTGCTTCAACACAAACAAGCTAGCGGGCTGTTAGCTTGAACACAAAGGAGCACAAACGAGCTTCATCCCCCAGCTTCTTCAACAAATGAGGCTTCGGGGGGGAAAAAAAGCGGCGCTTCGGGTCATGTGAGTCGCGTCGTAAACCGAGCAATAACCTCAGGAATTCAACACTTTGGAAGAGTCGGGATTTTCTTCCCGAGAGGTAGACGGACACCGGGTGCAAGTGTTCCAACCAGAAACTGTTTGGGGTTTTAATCCAGACTGCCCCCCCCCCCCCAAAAAAAAGAAGCCGCCAAAGTTGACCTTTGACCCCTATGAATCAAACCACGGCAGGAATACTCACAGAGAAAACCCAGGGAGCTCCGCCGGCTGCTGCTCCACCACGCCGAACCTCTCGACAAGAAAACAAGATCCCAGCCCACAGCCGGCCGGCTCCCCCTGCTCCCCCCCCACCCAAAACACCCTCCATTTCACTTCAAACTGCAGGAAACGAGGGGTTAATCTGCGTGACCCCTGGTGAGGTGCCGGACGACTGTGTGTGTGTGTGTGTGTGTGTGTGTGTGGTGGAGGGGGCACTGGCCCGGAGCCGGGTGTCACTTCCCATCCAGCCTGATGAGCGGCGCTCTGATGGTTTGGATAACAAAATCTAGAAAAATCCAGATTATATCAGTAGTTATGTAACCAGTGCCAGGACCCCCAGAAGCCCCCCCCCCCCTCCTCCCCTGACCTCTGACCCCCGATAACAAACAGGGTTGTTGTGCGTTACACTACAGAATGCAAAGGTCCTAGCCTTCGCTCTTAAATCGGGGTTTTTTTGAAGGGAGTTCTGTATGGAGGGAGTTCACTCTTTCAATGCCGTAGTTTTTCAGCGTCACTGAAAAAGTGTTATATCCCGCTTTGAAAAAGAAGAAAAACATAAACAGAAGAACATTGCATTCCCTGGTAAATATTTATCAAATTTAAATCATTTTCTTTCTCGGCCTCAATCCGTCTGTTCACTCTCTCTCTTCAAGAATTTATTCCTGTTCCTGCAAAAGCTGGATGAGGAGACCCCACCGCGCCCGACCCCCCCGACCCCCCCGAACCCCAAAACCCAAACCCCCCCAACACACACACAAAACTTGAGAAAGATGGAAAAAAGCAATTTTGTTGTGTGAAGCTGCTTTGTCACTCACCTCACACACAGCACGCTCTCTTCTTCACCTTCTGCACGCGCTCAGATGAATGCCATCACACTCACACACACACACTCACACACACACACATGTGCGCCAGCCATCCCCCCCCCCTCCACCCCAAACGTCACCTAGGCGAGATGCGGGAACAAAGAGGCGAGAGCTTCCTGCGCCTCCTGAGTGGAAAAGCAGACAGGAAATGTGTTTCCAAGACTTATTTTCTCAGGCTCCCCCTCTTCGCCCCCACTTCACCGGCTGCTGCTGCGCCCCCCAAAAAAAGTTCACCCCAGAGAGCCCGAGCCTGGAATCACCTCCGATTTATACGCAGGCGTGAAAACAGGAAGTGGCTCCTTCATGCTTTCCTGCACCTCCTGCTGATCTGTTGCTAATTTTATGCTAACCAGCTGCTAGCCTCCGCTTCCGAGGACGGTTTTTAGCTCACGTGTCGGACGCCCGACGGCCCCTGAACGCATCGCGGGCCCATTTCCTGCATCGGTCGCTTCAGCGTTTAAACAGATGTCACCCAGGAGGGGGAAGTTTCCGGACGCTTCTCGGAACAAGCTCGTTCCTCACCTGGGCGACGACGTCCTGAGTAACTCTGCTGGAAAAGTATCTTTACTTTATTTTACTTTTAACCTTCTTCTGAGAAAAATAACCTCATGGATCATCCGGAAATCAGCGGCGAGCTCCAGGATTCCCCGTTTGGGCCGTTCTGTGTGGAGTCTCCGCGTTCTCCGCATGTTCCTCAGGGTTCTCCAGGTTCCTCCTTCAGTGCAAACACATGCAGGAGGGTGAATGGTTGTACGTCTCTGTAAGGAGCCCTGTGATTGGTCCAGGGTGACCCCGCCTCTGGACAGCTGGGATAGGCTCCGCCCCCTCCGTAGGATCATCACGGACGAACAAGCGAATGATTTCCGATCAATCGGCTCCAAACAAGCTAACCGGAAAACGTTTCAGTACAACCTGGACTCCGCGGAGGACGAGTGACCTCTGCGTGACCTCTTCGTGACCTCTTCGTGACCTCTCCGTGACCTCTGCGTGGGGAGGAGCCGCCCAGGCCTGTCAGGAAGGATCCGGCTTCATCTGTGACTGACTTCCTGTCGCCGCCCGCCGCTCTGATCCCTTCTGACTGCTACCCTTTGCGTGGCGGCTGCAGCGCTTCGCCACGGCGTTTGGCCCGCCGCCCGGCCGGCGCCCCCTCGGGGCCGCCGCCATCTTCCTCCTCGCTGACCCGTGATGGAACAGGACGCAGCGGAGGGGAAACAAGTCCAAGAAGATGTTCTTGGCCACGAACACGCCGGACCTTCTTCCCGCCTGGGTGTCGAAGTCGGCGGCGAGACGCATCCGAAGGCCGACGCCTCTCCAGGCGGGAAGTTGCTTCGGCGTCGGGTCGGCGCCGACGCTTCCTGGCGAAGTTCTGGAGATGTGAAGGCGAGAACGTTAGAAGGTTTGGAGCCTTTCAGACCGAAGAGCGTCCAATCAGAGCGCGGGATATTGTGTCAACAAAACAACACACACACATTTTCACTTTTTAACATTTTTAAAACGGACACGCACGCAAACGAGACAGATAATTGTTAAAATAGTGACGATACTACGATAATTCGAATTATTTTATTAAGAGACATTTTTATTTAGTGAAGAGCATCCAGGACTAAAAACATGCACACACACACACACACACACACACACACACACAGGAAAATCATTTTTCATCCACTGTAATCTAATAAACATTGTCTGTAAACTTATTTTCATTTGAGCAAATACTTTCCAGGACCACACACACACACACACACACACACACACACACACACACACACACAGTAGACTATAATTGTTGTTAAAATAGAGTAATAATTTATTTTAACTGACATGAAAATGCATACACACACAGACACACACACATACACACACTTGACAGATAATAGGTACTTTATATGATCATAATCTAAATTAATTTTATATTCAGCAGATACCCACCAGGACTAAAAGCATGCGCATGCCCACACACACACACACACACACTAACACACACACACACAGAAATACTGTAATAAGAGACAAATGTAAATGTAATGTAAAATCCTTACTAGCATTCGCATATTTATGAATTAAAAGCATGGAATTATAAGATATTCCTTTATAATCAATGAAGAAAGCATTTGTTGTTTTTTAATTTACTGTGTTTTTACTTGAGAGAAAAGTGTGTAGTTGCGAGGACCGTCCTGTCGGAGGTGACATGAAGCGGCTGCAGAAGCCCAGACTCAACCTTGAGATCTTTTACCTTTAATACACCCCCGCCTCACCCCCCCACGCTCTCTCGGAGGGGGGTATCGCCCCCCCACGCCCCCCCACGCCCCCCCCCCCCCACCCGGCCGGCAGCGGTGCAGAAGGAGGAGCTCGGCCTCACATTATGGAAATGAGCCGTCGCTTCGATGCAAAACAAGCCGAGGCGGCCGCCGATGTTTGTCCAGTCGTGAAAAGGGCGAGACTCCCTGCGAGAAATACCAGGAGGGGGGGGCGCGGGGAGGGGGGGTGGTTAATCAGTGGGATTTGGGGGGGGGGGGGGGGGTTGCGGGGGTGGCGCCCCCTCCCAGCATTATACATTATCATATTTCCACGTAATTAGTTGTTTTTTTTCCACATGAAATGAGGAAGCGGCTCGACGGTGCGTTCACCGCCTGCAGGACAGCCGGACGTCCACCGCCAGCCACCCGTTGACCTCTGACCCCGTTATCGTCCGGCCCTCGTCCCGGGCTCTGAGGAGATTAGCACGAAGGAGGTTGTTAATGAGCTAACACACACACACACACACGCCTATTGGACACATCAGATTAAAACACTGCACATAGAATCGAAGATAACAACAAAATACACACCAGATGCACAAACCAGGGAGATTACACAACACAAAGTGTGTGTGTCACTGTTTTGTGAGTGTGTGTGTGTGTGTGTGTCTGTAACAGTGCATGGAGGTGAAATAAGCCTCTGAAATCCTGATCTCAAGCAACCTGGCAACCTGAAGGATAAATCTGATTTCCATCTGACCTGGCAATCCTCCTGTGTGTGTGTGTATGTATGTGTGTGTGTGTGTGTGTCCAACGGAGACACGAAGAAGTGAACAAACCGCCGTGTGTCATGACTTTGCGTGTCTCTTCACGTCCGTGTTCACTCGTGTCAATATCAGCCCCGTTTCACCGCAAAACTCTCTAAACTCTTGTGACGTGACATGTCTCCGTCCGTCCCCGGGGGTCCCGCCGGGCCCGTGCGGGGGGGGCGGAGGGTTCGGGGGCGTTCGGGGGGGCGGCCGGGACGCGGGGACTGCAGGCGGCGGGGCTGGCGTGTCCACGCCGCCGCTCAGTGAAGCAGCAGGACGGCGGTAGCTTCACATTAAGTGAAGCGGCTGGACACGAGCTGGCCGGTGTTCTGGCAGTGACGTCAGCAGCGGGCGAAGGAGTGTGTGTGAGTGTGTGTGAGTGTGTGTGTGTGTGAGTGTGTGTGTTTTGTTCCCTTCATCAGCATGTGTCCGCGCCCTCGTGTTCAGTGCACGTGTGTGCGATGAAAAGTACGAATCGGGTGATTCATTCATCGATGACCGAAAGTCAAAGCTCGAGGATCAACACGCTAATTGTTGCTCGATCGCTAATTATTGATCGTCGGCGAGAACATCACGTGACCCTCCGTGGCGACGGGGGGGGGGGGGGTCGTGCAACTCGCGAGGCATCTCGCCCCGTCTTTTCTCCGTCCCGGACGGAGGGTCAAAGGTCAGAGCGTTGACACACCGCAAGGAGAAAAGGGGGCCGGGTCGGAGGAGGCGGGGCTTACTCGCTAACCGCTAGCTGTGCCCACCTGCCGGTGGCCGTCCACCGCGCGGGGAAGCGGTGTTCCTCGGCGATGTCGCGGCGAGGAACCTGAGGGCCCGTCCCGTCACCCGGACCTCCAGGTCCAGGCGGGGGGAGATTTAGCTCTCGGATGGGGGGGAGGGGGGGGGGACAAGATGGCGGAGGATGTTGGCGGCGGGCGAACCAGGCCGCGTGGCCGCGTTCCAGTCCGCTGGCCGGAGCCCAGTTGGTGCTTAATCACAGCGAGCGTCCGACCTCCGCCTTCACAGCCAGCTGACATCAGGCCCGCTCGCCTGTGTTTGTGAGTGTGTGTGTGTGTGTGTGTGTGTGTGTGTGTGAGAGGTGGGGGTTTCCCTCCTGCCATCACACCCCCGTCCCACCCAGCCAGCATGTAGGTGTGTAATGTTCAGCCAGGAGGAGGCGGCTGCCTGCGTGTGTGTGTGTGCGTGTGTGTGTGTGTGTGTGTGTGTGTGTGTGAAGCGTGTGACCTGCCAAGGCCGGAGCTGAGCTGCCAACCAGGCCGAGCGACCCGATCCGCCGCCATTTCTCCCCGGACACTGAAGCTACAGCGGCAGCAGCGACGTGCCAGCAGTGTATATATATGTGTGTGTGTGTGTGTGTGTGTGTGTGTGTGTTTGGGGTGTGAAAGTCTCACACGGGGACAGTTTGGCCGGTAAAGTGAAGCGGCGTCACGTTTGGGTCTCCAGCGACTGCGGGAGTAAAATCAGCTGCTTTGAATTTAACACATGGAGGAGCCAAAAACCTTTTCAAAATAAAGCGGCTATTTGTCGTGATGTCACTTCCTGTCCGACACGCGAAGCTCCGGCATCCATCTCGATATTTTATCTGAAATTGGTTTTCACAGAGTTATTTCAAAAGAAAAAAAATTGAAGCTGAGGGATTTAAATTCGAAATCGATTTATGTTTATTTCGAATTTCAATTATTTTGAAATGAAACGGATCCTTTAATTTATTTTCAATAGCGATGCCTTCATATGAATGCAATTTCTATTTCCTGAAAACCCTTATATTATTTATTACGTTTCCATTTTTATTTTCATTCACCTAAACATGTTTATTAACGTAATATTTACATTTATTTTTTTTCCATTTCAATTTTTTCACATTATTCCCTCGTTCGCGTCCCGATTATTCCGGCGGCCGTTGCCGCGGATCAGCTCACTGCAGATGACGTTATTCACGGATGGAGGAAGAGGAGGTCGGCGTAAAGCGGCGGCGAAGCTCCGTGTCAAAGACGGCGCGTCTGCGGCGAGCCGAGGTCAAACCCCCGCCATGCATAATGCAGCGACTTCCTGCACGCGCTCAGAAGAAAGAGAGGGAGAAACGGAGAAAACGATGGACGGATGGCCGAACTTCTCGAAGGAGGGGTGGAGGGGTTCGACCTCTGACCCCGGAGAGGGGGTCGCCATGGCGACACCTGACCGCCGGGAGATTTAGCGGAGGTTTCGACGACTGACAGATAGAAAGAGAGGACGATAGATAGAGATGGACGGAGAGGGATTGAGACAAACATAGGAAGGAGAAAAAGGGAAAGCGAATGGGTGCAGCTCTGTTAGCAGGTTCGGGGTCCGAGGGGGTCCGAGGGGGTCCGAGGGGGTCCGAGGGGGGTCCGGGCCCCCGATGGCCTCCTGCTCTGCCTCCGGCGGGAAGGAGGTTAAACCAGAAACATCGCGAAAGGAGGGGAAAAACCAAGAAGTTTGATGTTAAATATGCAGATGAGCCTGCAAATGTCAAATTAGCATAGATTTGGGCGGTGAGCGGCGGCGGTGGCGGCGGCGGCGGCGGCGCCCCTCCTCCCCCCACACGCCCCGGCTCCAGGGGGACGCTGACAGCTCGGCCCCCGTCCAGACGGCTGCTTTACATATTCCCGCGGCCCCCCCGTCACCGCGGGTTACCACCAGCATCCCGTCGCCACGGAGACTGATGGGGCCTGACGGAGCGGACGGTGATTGACGGACGGACGGGCAGACGGACGGCGGAGGGGGAGGGGCTTCGGGGGCGCCGAGGCTCTGGGCAGGAAGTGAGAGGGAGGATTATGTTAATTGGATCAATGACCGGTGGCTCTTTGTTTCCTCCCTGACCTTCAGACCTTCATCCTCCACCTTCTGTGGCTCCAAACAAACCAGGAGCTCCATGCAGAAGAACCCACCTATGATGGCGACGACCTCAAGGAGGTGGTCTACGGCTTGAAGAACGGGTTCCACGTGGAACTGACCTCTGGGCTCCAGAACCTTCAGGTTCTCTCCCGGGCTCCGGTCCAGATCATCTGACCTGCAGGGTCTCCTCATCCAGGAAGGTTCTCACAGAATCTTTGTCATCCAGTGAAGAACTGTAGAACATATAGAGTGCGTGCTTGTGTGTGTGTGTGTGTGTGTGTGTGTGTGTGTGTGTGTGTGTGTGTGTGTGAGGGAGCGAGAGAGGAGCCCTTTGCAGAATTAAGAGCAGCAGAGCTCCCCCTAGTGGTGAAACCGAGGAATTGCAGCGAGGACTGTTGCAGGAAACAGCTTTAACACAGCTAAAACACACACACACACACACACACACACACACACACACTGATTTTCAAAAGTTAAATATATTCAATGCCCTATTTGATCCTGAGCGTAGAGATGAACATTTTTAAAAAATGAAATACAAGGGTGTTTCAATCATTTAACACATGGAGATGATTCCACAAACCTAACCTGAAGATCAACAGGATGCAATGCGCCCCTTCACACACACAAACACACACACACACACACACACACACACACACACACACACACACACACACACACACACACACACACACACACACACCAAGATAGTTAGCTTTAGCACTATGGCTATAAACAGAAACTCTTCCATATTTTGCGTTCTGTATACTGTTTGCTAACAAGCTATGCTAACCAGCCATGCAAACCCTCCAATCCCTCTGTTGACGGTGGACGCAGTGTCCAATCACAGCTGACCTCCCCATCACATGACCAGGGAGCGTTCTGTTTTAACTAGTCTCTGAGCCAAGACTCCCCTGCAGGGGGCGCCGCTCCGTCACCAGAGGAAGCTCCGCCTCCCGTGTGACGCGGAGGCCGAGGTCCCGCGCCGGGCGCCCTCGCACTCGGAAAACGTTGGAGGGCGACCGCGGCGTTTGCCGTCTGCAGGCGGGGGACCGTCCCGCTCGCCATCAAACATGCATGACGTCCAGATGCTGCCGGGGACGCCGCGCCAACCGCCTTCATTTTTTATTGATCTACTGGAGGATCTGCTGCCGCGCCGGCAGCGTTTGGACCGGACGGCGCCGTTAGTCATGCCTCGGCTGCTTCCACTTCCCCCTCCGGGCCCCGGCGGGTCACTCTCCGGGGGGTTTGGAGGCGGTTTGCTTTGGTAATTAATCTGTCCTTTTCCGAAAACTCCAACTCTCGGTCTACGGACGATCCCTCGGTCTTCCCGTTTGTTTGAGGAGCCTTCACGGTAGTTTTGGGTTGCAGTTTGTGGAAACTCTGGAGTGCGTCGCTACCGCCTCGATTTCACGGCGACTCCTCCGGCGCTTGTCGACACGGCGGCAGTGGAGGAACGTCCGCGCAATGTCCACCGTCGCCGCGTTGACAACCCACTCAGCTTGGAATGACGGCTTCCCCTTCGGCCTCCTCTTTTACCACGAAGCTTCCAAAGCAGGAGAAAGCACGTCCGCCTGTCACATCCAGCGGCCGGGTCATGTGACGTCTCCATCATGGGGACGCCATGTGTCTCCAATCAGGACAATGGTTTTTCGGCGAGCGCGCCGAGGGCTCTGGTTCGGATTAAACCCGTCCTCTACGGCGAGAGGAACCCCGCCACTCCTGTTCCAGCGAGCCGGGGGGGGGGGCTTCCTCTTCCTGTCACGGGTGTCGCCGGAAACAAACCTGGCAGTTTAGTCCGGGACAAACTCGGCTAATGACGCTAATTAAACCCCTTATTAATGACTGAATGTAAAGAGCCCCCCCGTCGCCTTCGCCGCTATTAATCTACGCTAATCACCCCCCCCACCCCCCTCCCTTGTCACAGCGGTTAGCACGGGGCGCTAATCACAGAGCGGCCTCCATATTGCAGTCCCCGGCGAGCAGGTGGCGCCGGTCGCGGGCGATGACGGATGAGTCGCTCTCGGCCCCCCGGGCTGGTGGAGCCTCCGCCGGCCGCCGTTTACAATTTGGGAGGCGACGCACCCCCCGCGCCCCCCCCCAGGCAGACACACACTCCACGACAAGCTGCGGTGGCGTTGGTCCAGGTTCTATTTAAATATTTTAGGAGAGACGCCACCGGCGGCAACAAGGACGCCGCTTCCCCTCGTCGTTGGTTTTCGTCTTCTGGGCCGGAAAATGTAATCATGAAAATACCATCAAATATTTAAATCTGCCAGGACAATAAAAGACGGTTTGGTGACTCCAACATCTCCGCCCTCAGAAACCATGGTCCGTGTTCTCCGGCCCGGGATGTTCTCCGTCTTCATCGTCGGCGGGGTTCATCCAAGACGGGTATGAACGCTTGGATGATTGACAGCTGACCTGTCCAGGTTAAGCCCCGCCTCCTTCCTCTCTCACGCAACATAACGGAGAGATGAACGGGTAAATGTTTCTCAAAAAAAGGGCCCGAGAATCTTCGCCGGTTCTCAAACCTCATCGAAAGAGATCTTCTCTAGAACCAGGCGAAGATCTCCGTCTGATGTTCTCTCCTTCCAGCCAGCGCATGTGTGTGTGTGTGTGTGTGTTGGGCAGCTGTGGTCTGATTCTGCAGGCGAAGATGAGGGTGATGTTCCCGGGGTGCAACGGAGCGTCGACCCCCCGGCCCTCGGAGCCGAGCGCGGCGACGTGATTCCCGGTGGCAGCGTGGGGGAGGGGGAGGGGCGCGGCGAGCTGCGGGACGATCACATTAATTATGCTAAGCAGCGGCTAAAGCGCGCGGGGCGGAGGACGCGGGGGGGTAAACGGGCGGCGTGAAGAGACGGGCGCCGGCGGCCAGGCGTGCCGAGGCTCCGGTCGCAGGTCGCCGTGTTAAGGAACATTGTGGCCGCGGGGCGGAGGCGGGTGATCCGGGCGGCGAGAGGCGAAGTGGCAGGATGCAGCTTGTGTTCGGAGGACATTTGCATCCTCATCGCGGATTCAGGTCACATGACCGCGTCTGCAGGCACGGGAGAACGTCAGGTTCCTCTCGCACGACCATCTGACTTTCTCTTAGACTTGCTTCTAAAGGATCTAGACAGGTTCTCTGAGAAGATTTGGTGAACTGGAATTAACTTCAGAATAAAATCCTTCTCGCAAAACAGGCTGGAGATAAAGTGGGACGTCAGCACGGGACTGCTTCTGTGTGGGTCAAAGGTCACAGCAAGATGGTTCCAGGCTCTGGGTTCTCTATGTGGTTCTCCATGTTTCCCTACTTGTGTTCTCTCCATGGTCACACACACACACACACACACACACACACACACACACACAGGAGGCAGGATAATTGATTGAACGACTGAATATTCACAATGTTTTGAAATTGTCCGTGGGTGTGAATGAGAGGACCTGTGATTGACAGGTGACCAGGTTACACACTTTCCACCCCCTCTCTCTCTCTCACACACACACACACACACACACACACACACACACACACACACACACAGAAAGCAAGATGATTGATTGAACGACGGAATATTCGCAATGCTTTCATCGAGCTTAAAGACCTCGAGACTGGAAATGAGGGGAAGGAGAGGGAGACAGGTGTCTGGCCGACCTCTGGTTCTCTGAAAAGGAAGCCAAAGAAGGTTCTGACCCGTCTTAGAATCGTCCCGGAGAACCTTTGAAACTCTGAACAATCTGTCGATTCACTGTTTGAGTAACGAGCCGCGGCCTCTCGGGTCCAAGGGGGGAAGAACCGAAAAAACACACGCGGAAAGCGCGGCCCGATCGGATATCAAACATCATTGACGGCGGGCAGGTGAGTCCCTGGACCGGCGGGGCTTTACCTCTGATAACAAAGGAGGTTTTATGTCACCGGGGAGCCGGGGGGGGATTTTTGACACCCCAAACCGGCGTTTATCAGTAGCGGCCGCTTCTGTACTGGATGCGAGAGGCTTCTCGGTCCTTTTGACGGCGTGAAAATAAAGGTCTGATGCTCTAAAGCCTGTCAGTGAAGAGTTCGGTTCAAGAGATCCAGTGACGTTGACTCTGACTGTTCCAGAAGGGCTGCCAAAAGCTCCAGTCTGGGGCAAATCTATTCAAATGAGCGGGACTTTTACAGCACGCCAACACAGCAGTCACACGATATATTCAAAATATCTATTGCCGCATTTTTTGCACTGTAAGGCACGTTTAAAATCCTTAAATTTTCTAAAAAAATGTGAATTCCTGTGTGCTTACTGACCTCCAACCAATTTTATGTGGCACACTGCGCTCAAACATCTCTTAAAATGTTTCGGTTAGCGACCAAGCCGCTCCGCTGTCAGACCGTTCCCACCTGACACGGGAACGTCGGGTTAAAGTCGGTCTTTGGTTGAATATTTGGTTGCAACGTCAGATGACGTTAGATAAATAGCGCTGGAATACTGCACCAAGTAAAAAGACCAAACAGAATTTCAAACAGGCCACAGTTAGAGGACAAAATTGAACAATTGGTTATTGATCCAGTGAACGGGTTGAATAAATTTCAACTAAACTGTCTTGTTTTGCTTTACATACCGTCTATTTTATCATGCGCCTTATAAGCGGTGCGCCTTATGTATGAAAATAGACCCGTTCATTGATATTGCGTCTTTCGGTCTGTAAAATACGGTAGTTTCAAGATTCACTATGATATCTGCTTGAATTGGAAGGAGATTATGCAGAAAAAAAATCATCAACAAATGTTCAGAGAAAACACACACACACACGGGAAATAACCAGAAATTAAGAAGACCTTTCAATTACTGGTTTCATATTGAAAAGGCCACATTTACTGTATTTCAAAACAAAGCCATAATGCTTATTGAAGGCTTTTTTCAAACAGAAATGTCCTTTCTAAAATTGCAATTTTGTTTTTCACATAATTTCGAATTTAAATCCATCCAAAAAACACGAAACAGCAGGGAAACGCGCTAAAGGATGAGAAACTCACCTGGAGGAACCCGGAAGTAATTTCAGGTAGGCGGTGAGTCACGTGTTTTTGACGTCGCGCGGACTTGAGGTGAAACCTCTTCCCCGCGGGGGGCGGCGAAAACAGATACGCATTTTAAACGTCACATTTAAAATTAAATACGACACGGACTCAGTAAAATGATATCAATAATACACAAAACAAATCTAGTCAAGCGATGGTTTTAGCAGAATAAATACGCGAAATTAAATTCTTAATCCAATGACCGAAATCCGCGCCCCCCGACCCGGCAGGTATTTGGTACAACCCAACTGCCGCCCTTCTTCAAAGTCATTGCTGCCGGAGAAGCGGTTGACCAAATGTGAGTAAATGGTGTTACCCGGAAGAGAATAACTCAAAATGACCAGCTGTTGGAGCAGTCAACATTTTAAACATTTTACTCATGGGGAGATAATAAACTTCAATTCCTTTCGAAAAAAGCAAGATAAGCAGAAAAAAGCTGTTGCTAGCTAGCTAGCCCATGCTAACTGTGATGGACTATACAAGCGGTCATTAGCCGTTTGCTAGCAGCTAGCTCGGCTAGCCGGGCAGCTAACACCGTTGAGGGAGGAATGGCTTAACCGGAAGACAAGCGCTGGATGCGGAAGGACTCTGAGATCTTTTTACGGAAAAGCTAATGTAAGGATGCTATTTGGTTTCTTGCTGCAGGTTTGGAGCGTCATTGAATCTTTAAAAGTGGATTATTTTGGTGATTCTGTTCAAATAGAATTTTTTTAAATGATACCTTTAATGCTTCTTCCAGTGAATATGTTCCGTGATAAATTTCCACCGGCAAATGAATCCCTAAGTAAATCCTGACTAATAGATTAATGAGCCGTTGATAATTAAACCAGCTGAAAGTCTTTGATAAACAGCCTTAAAGCTGCCTTAAAGTCTATTAGCCTTGAGTTCTTGTTTGGAATTTTTCATAAAACATTTTATTTAACCCTCGTGCGATCTTAACATTGTGTTTACTCCCCTTGTCCTACGGGTCAAAAATGACCCATAAGACAATCTTTGTACCCTAGTGGTGTACAGCCCACATGGAAACATAAACAAAAAAGAAATATCACTTTTTCTAATTATGGGGTCTCTTTTGGAAAAGTCATAAAATTTCAAGTTGAAAAATAAAGGTTAAGGTGTTTTTTCTACAGCTAAACATGGTAGTGGGTCACTTTTGACCCGCAAAACAACACAAGGGTTAAAAAAATAAATAAAAGCATCAAAGAATGATGATATAATACAGAGATGGCCCCGAAATATGCCATTAATGTGAAAACGGTGACCGTCTGTCCGTCTCTGCATCTCTCTTCTGACCAGCCTCGGGGCCTGCACTGTTTCCTGGCCTGGAGAAACACCGGCGAGCTGCCAGATGGCGTCCCGGGGCCTGAGAGGTAGGAACCATCGTCAATATTGATCAGGGGACATCAGAGGTGTCTATCCGGGAGATGCCTTGAAACGCCTTGAAACGCCTGGCCGAGGTGCAGCTGTATTGAGAGAGTGGTTTGTTGGATAATTGAGTGTGTGAGCAGCAGGGTGAACCCCAGGACTGGGACCGTACCCAGCCGCTTGTGATCCCTTCATTGACGTCAACATCAGACAGGCGGCCTATCTAATTGATTTATCCATCAATACGGGCGTCTTTGAATAAAATGTGGATTTATTTTGGTTACGGTGAAAGAGATCATTCGGTGAAATAGCACTTTCATTAAAACTGGTAAATGACAAGGCGTTGAAAAGTTACCTAAACTATCATTTAACTATAACCACTAATCATGGCCTTCACAAAAGCTCTGCAAGTTTCTTTGAATCTCTCCTAAAATTTAGTTCGATGTTGGACAAACTTTCCCAATGTCTTATATGACAACACAAACGGGAAAACAAACAAAAAAATGAAGTCAGGAGGAGTTTAATGGATAAGGTATCAGCTAGTCAAGGGTTATCCTTTGATTCCAACCAAATCAACCTTTTAGTGAGTTGTTCAACTGGTTAGAAAAACCCTCCAACCTGGCAACCCCACCTGGCAACTTCGGACACCAGGGGCTTAGTTTTACTGGCTGTGAGTGTTAGAATAGTGAGTGTGTGTGCATGTGTTTGTGCACGCACGTGCCTGCCCATGTGTATGAGTGTGTGTGTGTGTGTGTGTGTGTGTGTGTGGGGGGGGGGTTGTAGGTGGGGTGGGGGGGGGGGGGGGGTCCTGGCTGTCAGAGGACATGAGGATGACGGACTTGGCCGCCACTCACTGCCGTTTCTCCCTGATGGTTGCTGACGTGCCAGGATGGACATCAGCACAGCCGGGGTCTCTGGCTCGCCGCCCCGCCTGTCCCTCGCACGCCAAAGACCCCCCTCCCCACATCCATAACACAAAATCTTGTTTCTGGGGGGGGGGTTGAAACGCGGCACTTCTGGCAGCCACAGTTTGCCTGCGCGTCACTTGGCCGCCGCTCTCCGATCTCCTTGGGGCTTCGTTCTTCCTTTTTCATTTGGAGACACACAAGTCCAGGAGAGGAAGACCGCCGTCAGCCGTCGGGCCGTGGGATGGATGGCCGCCGCCGCGTAATCCATTAAGACACCGCTAAAGGTCGGCGGGTATAAATAGCCTTCAAGGACGCGGCGTGGAATCACCGTCAGGAAGTGAAACTCAGGACACTAAAGCCTCATTAATCGTGAAGTTTGTTTACCTGAGACCCTCATCTTCTCCTTCTTCACCTTGTTAACCTTTGAAATGATGCTTTCAGGTTGACGTGTAAATCTGAGCATCTCATGTCACACAGAAAGTAAAAGTAAACTCTGGGCGGTGAATTTATCGGGAACTCTGCAGCTCACGGTGTGTCTGAGGAATGACATCGGTAAGGAGATGAAATAATCCAGATATTAGAGAAAACCTGCACAAATACGCTCGCTGCGTGCATCAGACTAGTCTGATCGTTTTATTGATACGTCATGGTTAAAAAGGTGATCAATAACGGTGATGGATCAAGTGCGGACAGTCTGACTCTAAGAAACGCACCGTTGTTCCCATGCTTTGGTGAAACCCCTTTCACCCAGATCCTCACGTATTTCAGTACCTGAGTACTTGAAGTACTTCCCAGCGGTCGTTTCCAATACCTTGGTAAACACCCACCTTTCCAGTTTGAAAAGTACTCTTTCTCGGTGGTTTGGTGAGTTTGTCCTCGAGTCTGGGACGGTGATGGTCAGATCGCCAGGCGCTTACTCGGTAAACTTAAATGTCAGTTTTCGGGCGATGGTCGGGTCCGACCGCCTGCTGTCTGAAACTCTCCTGTGGCTTCAGACTAAATCTCAGGTGTCGTCGGATGCTAACGTTCTCTCTCAACATGTTTTTAACAGGAAGTCGAGTCAAATTTTTCACTCTGAGCGCATTGTTTCCGCCGGCCCGCGGTGGGTCCCCGGCCCCACGTCCGGACCCCGCGCTGTAACCCAAGCCGCCTCCGCGGCTGTTCGGTTTCGGCCCGTCGCGGGACGTTCCCGTTGCTCGCCGCTCCTCGGCCACGTGCTGCTGTTTATCCTGGTCGGCGTGTGGTTTCTGTTCCAACCATCTGGAACCCCGATGCATCTGACAACAATCAGGAAGCAGCAAACAAACAAACCTGGTCTCGTGTTCGCTCAGTGCAGCTGCTGCGGCCCGACGTTTCAGCCGGGGAGGGGTGGCGGGGGGCGGGGGGCGGGGGGGGGGGGGGGTCATTAAATATGGCTGATGTGGTGACTGTGGCGGTGGAAGGACAGCTGGCGAGCTCCTCGGGACGCGTCGCCGCTAATGTGTCCTCATGTGGACACTTTGGCTTCACTGCGCTTCAGCGGGGGCGGCGGGATGGGGGGGGCAGAGCTGGGTGGCAGGGCGCCGCTGTGATGCCCCCGGGGGGGCGCGTCTGCTCAGATGCGGGGGGGCGAACAGATGTTGACAATCAGGTTATTTTTCTCGGACGGTTCCAGGAAGGAAGTGAAAAGCAGATTCCAACTTATTGAGTTTATGGATAAATTGGAGAAACGTGTTGCGGTTCCAGTGTTTGAAGCGCTGACACGCCCCGGCACCCTTTCAAAATAAGACGCCAAGGTCCCACCACCTGTCTGACACCACTGTGAGCCGCCTCCAAGTCAAAGTATTCTTTTCCAGGAAACCTTCGTGTATGATCTTACTCCGATCTTTGGTTTTATATCTGACTTCTATGGCATCTCATTTGAAGTTTTGGGGTTACCGTTCCCGTCTCTGTGACTTTTTCAGCAGAAAACTTCAATCACGCTGTTGCTGACCGTTTCAAAATGTCGCCATGGCGACAGGACGGTCCACTTGATATTTCCGTGCCGGGCCTTCCTCACTTTGTTTTATAGGATACTTTCAAAATAAAAGCTGATGTGCACTCAGCATTCGCTCAAAAACCTGCATTTCTTTATATGTTCATTGTAAACGAAGATGATTATTTAAAAAAACTTTTCAAGTTACGTTGCCAAATATTTGTCCCTGAGGATTTTTATTTCTGAAATTCAAAGCTTTCAAATAATCACGCAGTGAATCAGATGTAATATTTTCCGATCTCTCAGGTGTGTAACATTTAATTCAAGGCATTGGAGGTAATCCTCCCCTTGAAATTTGTGTCCAAGATCCCGGAGGAGGCGGAAGGACGAAATGATCAGTCATGGGTAGGACAGATCCAGGCCCAATTTACACCATAATGTCCAGATTTCAAACAGTTCCATGTGCAGACGCTGATGTTTTGAAACGACGATGTGGTTCACCTGCCAGGCCAGTAATGGGCGCTGTGATTTTGTGATGACCCAAAATGTACGCATGCATAGAGACGCCTCCTGCCTCTATGCAATAACAAACGTCGGCACCGCAGTGAGTGTAAACCCCGTCAGCGGCGAGCAATTTAGTATTTGGACAGGCCAATGACAAGGCGGCGTTATTGCTCAGAGCGGTCCTTGAACCCCGCGCCTTGCCCAATGACAGCTGGGACAGGCTCCGGCATCCCTGCACCCCTGAGTGCAGGAGAAGTGCCAGTTAATGGATGGATGGCCCTCAAGTACTCTCGAGCTCTCCGGAGTTCACTATTGATATGTTTTATCACATAACAATTGAGTTCACTGTCGTCGTTCTGGTCCACCCTGCTTTGCATGGTGATTGACAGCAATGTTAGTGTGTGTCCTCATTGTCAAAGTGTTGCGCTTTCCCTGTCGCCACAGAGGCTTTTTTTTAAATCGCTCCTCTGGAGCTGTTTTCCGATTCCTTCGGTTTTCAGGTGTCATCAGCGTCGTCCTCGCATAGATGGGCGGTCAGAGCGCAACTGGAGTTTCGTGTTTTTGCGCCCGAAAAAAAAGCGGGGGCGGGAATCACCACCAGAAAAAAGAATTTTAGATGAATATTTTCCAGGAAACAATGGCAAGTCATTTCCGGCACTCATGTTTTAATTTCTCTCCTCAGTAAAGGCCTGTTTTTTAACACGGCTGATTTTTGGTTTATTTATTCATTATTTCCCCCGGTTATTATTTTACCCACCTTTCAACTATTGCATTTTCATTTTCAGCTTTCACACTAATATCTTCATTTAAACACTCAGCTGAGATCAGACACCAAGTTCAGGGACCTATTTATTTTTTTCCAACAATTAGATTGTAAATCCAGTTTTATTCTTAGAGCTGGGAAAATAAACTTGCAGTGACATGTCATTTGTCAACAGGAAAGTTCTCAAAGGTTGGTCAGATATATTTTCCTCCCTGTAAAATGTTTCAAATGGGGGGGGGGGAGCATAAAATAAACAACTGAAATCAAACAGGATAGGAATTTCAAGCCTCGTGGCTTCGTTTAATAACTCCTTTCTTACACGGTCCAGATTCCCGGGGAACGGATGAATACGAGGGGTTCTCCCTCCCGGGTTAACATCACGTTCCCTCAGTTGATGTTCCCTCTTCCCGACGGTCGGCGTGACCCAGTTTACCCGGCAGGTGGAGGGTGGACGCCGAGCCCAGCCAGGAAACCAGGGCCAGATTACACGTGGAACTTAATGGCGAGGAAACGGAGCGTTCGCAGAACGCAAGATTTTATATTTGATGGGAAACATTTGAGGAGACATTAGGCTGAGGGGGAAGCAGCTGCGGGGGGAGCGAACCCCCCCCCACACACACACATTACCAGATTAGATTCCAATCCCTGTGAAGGAACTTTCCGTGTGAACGTTCCGTCCGTGGTCTGGTTCTGTTTGAACTTCACCGTCCGGGCTCCCAGGAATTTCTGCTGGTGATTTTACTCTGTAATTTCTCCAAGAGATAGGTCTTCAACACCCCCCCAACACACACACACACACACACACACACACACACACACACAATACCCCGTATCTCCGGCCGAATCACATTCCTGCCTTCTACCGGCACAATGGGTGAACTGTTTGATGGCAGCACTGTGGTGGTTCAGGTATTCCCCCCTCTGATTAGCAACCTGAGCTCCGTAGACCCCCCCCCCCCCCCCCCCCCCAACACACACACATGCACACGTGCGCGCGCCTTGTGCCTGCAGTCCAGACAGCGACTTTGTTTGAGAGGCCGACAGGATGCAGCTCCGGATGAATCGTCCACAGCAGGTCAGGGGCCCGAGGACGCGGAAACTGTCTTGGTTGTCCGGTCCCACCTGCGCTCCGTCCGGGCGGACTGAGATGGACGCGCCGCAGTACGCATTCGTACCCGCATCGCAGCCGGAGGAGTGGAGGGGACACGCTTTCTGTTGCACTGAAAAGGGAAAAAAAAAAAAGATCAGCTGTTTCCTGTCAGCGTGGCCTTGGCACCTGTGGCCCAAGGGAGCAAGGACACAAACTTGTCATCCCACCTTATAGTGCGTTTTAAATTAATGTTGTGTTAAATAATTGTTTTTACCTGTCTGTGACATTCACCCTCCGAATCCATGAGCTGCTTTTCCCAAGCTGGAATTGGGACCTCCTGTTCCTAGTCGAGCTCCTAGTCCCGGCTGATGGCCGAGGCGAGCTGGAATGGAGCGCCCGCTCGGCGGTAGTTGTTTTCGGACGGCGCCCGGCCGCGGGTCGTCGGCCAAATTAAGCGTCGCTATAGCAACCCTGCTCAGCTCACGGGGAGGCTTGATCAGGACTCTCCGGTCGGCGTGCTTGTCCGCTCGTTTCTTCGCACAGGGCGGGAGATCCTTCCCGGTCCCGGCGGGGTCGGGTCAATTCCCTCCAGGGTCATTTCAGACTTGTTTCTGGGCTCGGAGGGAGAGGAGATCTCTTCTTCATCATCTCTTCTACACGCTCCTTTCATGAGTGCTCTGTCCGTCCTCCATGGTCTTCATGTATGAGGGCCCTCCGGTTCTCCTCCGCTCTTCCTCTCTAACCCCCCCCTTTCTTCGTGCCGCCACGGAATTTAGTTAATATTAGGTTCTCGGAAAATCTCCGGTTTCACGTTGCTCGTCTCTGTGGAAGCAGGATGCGGACTTTCCACTTCCAGGGCTCGTCGGCCCAATTTCACAAAGGCGTGTAACAACCGTCGACTTGCGGTTCAGAACCTCTGAGGAACCTCTGAGGATGCACAACATTCATCCAGGAGGGAAGTATGTAAGAACCTTCAGGACGGACGCGAGATGAAGGGCCTTCGTCTCGTCCTCCTCAGAAGGTCATTTGGTGGGAGGACCGGCTGGTGCTCCTTGGGTGAGCAGTGGAGAACTGACTTACACTGTAAACCGACTCACTCCTCTGGATTCATGGATTTTTTTTTTTTTTGTTTTTGATCCTGTAGTAATTCAAGAATTCTTTATTCCTCTTGAAACGGAAAACACATGGATTAAAATAAAACATTTCAAATAAAAAGCCGCATCTTAAAAAAAACAAAAAAAACAAAACATGAAATATATTAAATATATATTGCTAAAATGTAATGGAGATATATCCCTTTTTTTGGAGCAGGGAATCTCCAGCGGCGAAGTGTAAATCTTGCCGTGGTGAAGGTTTGGTGAGGATCCAGTCCGGGTTCTAACGAACGAATCCGGGTTCTGGTTTAACACCGGGACGGAAGGAAGGCTCGGACTTTAATTCTCCCTAATGGAGACTTATTGGGCGGTTTCGTTTTTTTTTTTTTTCCAAAGTTCAAAAATTCGTTTTTAATTCTCCGCAAAGTGAAATATATTTATTTCATTCCTTTTTTTTTAACATCGAAGTTTTAACTTTATTTCTTATAAATCCGATCGCGGAATCTAAAAGGAGCCTCACACTCACGGAGGGCCCCGGCGGGCCGGGACCGGAGGGTGGTGGGGGGGGGTGGGGGGGCGGGCCGTGATCCGGGCTGCGTCCGCCCTCGGAGCGCCGGCGAGCGGCTCGGCTGCAGCGGCGGCGGCGGCGGCGGGCTCTGCCGGTCGTCCAGCCCGGTGGTGGAGAGGCTTTAAGGCGCCGGATGAAGTAGCGGATGAAGGGGGGGAAATCCGAAATAAGCAGTTCCATGTGCCCGCGTCCCTCCGCCCCCCGGCCCTACCTGTCCCGTAAAGGGGCGCTCCGGCCGAACTTCTCCCATCTTCTTCGCGGTGATAATTAAATGAGGAGCGCGGAGACCGGGAGGCGCGGCGAGGCGGAAAAAGTCCGTGAGGGAGGGGGGGCTGGAGGGGGTGTGTGTGGGGGTGGAGGTGGGTGGGGGTTCACCTTGCCACGGGGTCTGCGTGAGATTGGTTCATATTAAAGGAGTTTTTTTTTTTTTTTTTTTTTTTTTACCCATGATTCCATATGGTAGGAGCGGGCTACATGTTGCCCAACATGCCAGTGCTCCCGCCCGCTCGGACCGGCGCCTTCTCCCCGCCGGTGGACGCGCCGCCGCCCCGCCGCCGATGAAGCTCGCTGACGGCGCCATGGCAGCCAGAAGCGCGGAGGGCTCAATCAAATGGCAGCTGTGCTACGACATCTCGGCGCGGACGTGGTGGATGGTGAGTCCCCACACCTTCTCCTCCTTCCTCCCCGCCCGGCGCCGCGCCTCCCCGGTTCTCCCTCTCCGCGGCTCGGTGTAGTTGAAGGACCTGCAGGGGGGCAAAGTGACGGGACGCGCCGGCCGCTGCCGGTCACCGGGGCCGGTCGACCTCTTGACATCCGGTGCAAAGAAAAGTGTTTTTTTTTTTTGTTTTTTTTTCTTTTCTTTTTCCCTCCCTCCTCTTCCTCCTCTTCTGCTCCCGCCGGTGTCGCCACAATCGTCCTTTGTTGACCGGATGCCCCAAATGAGCGGCCGCTGAAAGGAGGCTCATTAGAGGCGGCTCGTTAACGACGGCTTCACACCCGGTCACCGGCCGCCGCCGTCGGTCATTTTTTTTCCTTTTTTTTCTTCTACTTTTTTTTTTTTCTGTGAACTCTTCTTTGGGGCGGCAGGTTCACCTCCGGCCGAGGACGAAGCGACAAAAGGCGGCTCGGTCCCCCGGGCCGGACCGGCGTGCGGAGCGGCTCCCGGGAGCGCAGCACCAGCCGCTCCGCCCCGCTCGGATTTATTCTTACTTTTTTTATGCGTTATTAAATTCCACCGAAAATTGGTGGAATGCGGAGCTGAATTTCTGCTTTTATTTCATTTAGTTCAATTTTCCGGCTATAATAATATTTAGTTTGCGTGAGTTTCGATGGCCACTCGTCTGATTTTTCCGGTTGGTACTTTGTCTTCCCACGGTAAACCGGATCAGTTGGTCTCGACCGTCATTTTAAAACTAACCCGATATTTCTTTTGAAAATAAAAATAAGTAAATGTGGTGGTCAGTTAATTACACCTCCATAGACTCCAATTAAAATACTTTCAACAATAATAACTAAAAAAAAAAAACATTCTATATATTTAATTGCATTTTAATAAACGGATTCATGGAGTGGTTTTCGTTCAGCTTTCCTACCGGCCTCTCCGCCTGACGTTATTTCGATTTTTCTTCTTTTACCCATCAAATTAAATCTTTTTCAATCCGAGAAGAAGAAAAAAAAACTCAAAAGGTATCTTCTAAATGTAATCCTGGAGACCAGAGAATATTGTTGTAATTTCTATTTTTAAAATTTGCATTTATATTTAAGAAAGCGAGGTTTTATTTCCGTAGAAACCGCTCACAACTGGACCCTCAACGCTCTCATTTGAAATTCCCTCAGTCCGGGTTGAGTGTGTGTTCTGCCGGGCCAACTGTGTGTTTGTGTATCCTCTGGACCAAGTGTGTATTTCATCAGATCAAGCGTGTCTTCCTCCAGGCCCAGTGTGTGTGTGTGTGTGAGTGTGTGTGTGTGTGTGTTTCACTGGGCCGAGTGTGTGCCCATCCGGGCCGAGTGTGTGCCCATCCGGGCCGAGTGTGTCCCTGTGGCTGCTGCAGGTGAGGGTGGATACAAGCGGATTAACGTCTGAGGAGAAGAGTGCCGTGGCAGGAAACGGAGCGGTTGCTCATTTCAGGCAGGAAGCGCAGATTCACTGTTTTCCTCCGAGGTCCGGACGAGTTCGGTCGCTCCAGACTTTCTTCATCCAGGCAGGTTGGATTTATTGATTGACGTTGAGTGCGACAGCACCGGTCAGTGGAAGGGTTCGGTTAGAGCGCGACACTCCGCCTGAAGAACTTCTCTCTCAGGTCCTCCTTGTTTAAAGGATCTTTGTCGGGTTCCTGCGTTCTAGTGCAGCAAAGAACTGAGTTGCCACTCCGGGTCTCACCTGGACGGACGGACGGACGAGGAGGCGAGGCTTGGAGAACATCAGGCACTTAGAACCTGCAGAATCCTCTTAACACCCCAGCATAGAGATACCCCCCCCACATACACACACACACATACACACACACACACATCCTCCTTAGAGTCTCCTGTTGGTCCGACGGGTGGACATTACATTACATTACATTACATGTCATTTGGCAGACGCTTTTATCCAAAGCGACTTACAATAGAGGACATAGGGACTGCAAATACACTTGCAAATACACGATGCACAGGAAAAGTGACAGTTATCTACGCGTGTGTGCGGCACACACATGTATACTATTTACACACAAAGCACACACACACTCATCAATTTACAAACACAGTCAATATAAACACAGTGTGTGCGTCTTCTATTTTTCCCTGAGACACTTGTATATTTTGAAGAGAGACTTCTTCGATTTTTTTTTTTTTCCAAAATATATTTAAATTTTTTCTTAATACATTTCTTAAATATATTCTTGACATTTCTTCCACAGAGCAAAATGTTTGTGCATGTCACGTTAAAACATGCTTGAATCATAAACGATAATCCGTCCGCCCCCCCCCCCCCCCGAAACACACACACACAACAAACAAAATTGAAGGAAAGAATGAAAATGTTTGCGTTGGACTGAAATGTGAATTCTATATTGCTAATTCATAAGCTAATGGCTAAAGCTTATATACTGTCTGTCACTGTCCAATCAGCTGATTGTGACTCTCCCTGAAACCTCACCTTGTCACCCTGGCAACGGGAAGCTCCGTCCTTCCCCGCGTGCATGCATGCATGCGCGTGTGTGTGTGTGTGTGTGTGTGTGTGAGCGTGCTTGTGTGTGCGCGCGTGTGTGTTTGTGTGGAGATGGTTCTAATTTGTGGCGGCCCTCAGCAGTCCACATGATTAGAGGGGAGGAAATTGGGGGATTAGAGACTGTCTGCTTGAACTTCCTGAACGCACTGAGATCACCGGACTGTCCTTCTCCTCCTCCTCATCCTGCCCTTCCAGTCCTCCACCTCTTCTCCTCCAAGTCCTCGGCTTCTTCTCCCCCGAGGCATCTGCTCCATATCCTCCCCATCCCGGTCGTCTTGTGCTCCTCAGCCTCCAAGCCATCCTCCCGCTCCCTGTCGTCTGCTCCACCTCTCTTTTCCCTCCTCCTCCTCCTCCTCCTCGCGGCCCTCTGCTCCTCCTTCCTTCCTTCTCCTCCGAGACGTTTCAACACAGGACAAAGTGAAAGCCGTCAGCACTCGTCCCCCCCCCTTCAAACTTTCCTCCCTTTCCCCATCCCTCCTTTCCTGTCCTCCCCTGCCTCCCCCCGCTTCTTCCCTTTTCCCATTTAAATGTCTATTTTGCTCCTTTTCTATTGTGATTGTTCCTCCATTATTTCCTCACTTTCCTTTGTAATGGATATCCTTCTTCTACGTGTTTTTCTCCCCTCTGTCTTCCCATTCCGTTTTACCCGACTTACTCTTCCCGCCTCCTTTCTTTTCTCTCGTCTGTCTCCTCACACAGGATCCTCTTTTTCCATTCATGTTTCCTTTCACTCACTTCATTTTCGTTCTTAATATTATAATTCTTGTTCTTCTTCCCCCTTTTCATCTCTCATGTCCTCCCTTCCTTGTCTCCTCTCCCCCTCCTTCATAAAGTTGTTCTCGTCCTCCTTCTCAGACCAGAGGAGTGTGGACGTCTGGCAGCAGCCCGACGTCCTAAAGCCCGGCCGAGCTGCCGTCCAATCAGACGCCGCGGCTCGGGGCTGTAATATCCGCTAGTCTTAGTGGCGGGAAGCCGAGCCCGAGGCGGCGAGGTAAAACCGGGCCGTCCGCGGCCACGCCTCACCGCCCCGGTGACCTCGGACGTCACGGGTGGAACTTTATTCGCCGGGATGCCCGGCTGTCACTCAGAACATTTTCTCCAGCATTAGAACTCCGGGGTCAGGGGTCAGCGATCTTCGTCCGACGTCAGTCGTCCTGAAGCCGAGCCCCGACGGGATTTTATTTTGAAACTCCCCGCAGGACATACGGGCCTCTTGCCGCGGGACGGCAGAGGCTGGATGTTGTTTCTGTTCATCTCCGTGTTGTTTTTGTCCGTAATTCTGCAAAAAATCCAATCTGTCCGGATTTTTTTTTTTTTCTAACTTTTACTGAGTCGATCCCGCGCGGCCGGTTGTGACGCCACCGACCCGGCGGAGGGGGGGGGGGGGGGGGTCACCGCGAGGTCACCCGAGGCGCCCGCAGCCAAACCAATAGGAACTCGGACCGGCCATTCGATCGTCCGGCCGCGCCTCTGTCCTCCCGGCCGTGGTTGCTGTTTCCATGGCGACGCCGAACGTCACACACCCCAGGTGAAAAACGAGACCCGGTCGGGGGACGTGACAGAAGTGGATCGGGGCCGGGTTTAATCAGGTCACATGTTGGTACCTGTCTTCCTCTCCTCCCCCACCCTCTCCTGCTCGGAGTCTGTCCCCCCCGGAGGAAAATGGCCACCAGCCAAAGCAGCTGCTTGGTCTTCAGGCCTCCGGTTTGTTGTTGTTGGTTGGATGTCCTGCTGGGAGGGGGAAACAAAAGGACGTCCTCCGTGACGGTGATGGATCCCCTTCCAGCCGTAGCCGTGGAGACGGCTCGCCTCATGGCGTCCCGGCGGCGGCGGCGCGAGGTCGGGGAGAAGAGGACGGAAGTCTGACTTTTATTTAAACCCCTCAATGATGTGACGGCCGATCAATTATCCGTTTGATTTCTGATCGGCTCTGGCGGATGTTGCGGGGACCCCACCCCCCCGGTCAGCCGCCGGTGGTTCTAATCCGCCGTCGGAGGACTTTCTTTCCCGAAGTGACGAAGCGGCTGCCGAGCGAAGCTCCGAGCTGCAGGTGGAGCCGCTCGGCCCCCTCCTCCCGGGGCTCCCTGCAACAAAGTGAGCATTGTTTGTTGGTGGGTGTGCGCGTGCGTGCGCGTTTGTGTGTGTGTGTGCGCGCGTGGCGCCGTGCCAGGCCCGGCTCTATCAAACAGCCGCCGCTTCTCCCTCCAAACACCGACGCCCAGGCCAGCAGTCTCTCAGCCGGCGGCAGCAGGACGGGGAAGGGTTAAAGATGTGGACCCGTGAAGTAAACAACCCCTGATCAGTTCACCTGGTGTGTGTGAGTGTGGGGACGAGGTCATTCCTCGTCACACGTAGGTGTGCTGGGAAGGTGGCAGCGCATCACACACACACACACACACACACACACACACACTCTGGAAAAGCAACTAGAAAATAACCACAGGATAACTGAAGACGTTTGAGTCATAAATTACTTCTTATGGCAATAGTTGACGTGTGTGTGTGTGTGTGTGTGTGTCGAGGTGGATGCACTGAGAAAGAGAGAGTGGGCTGTGATCATGGACACACTCGGTGTGTGTTGCGGGACTCCCACGCGTGTCTGGTGTGCATCCATTGTTGACAAACAAACATTTGGACTTTGTCTCAGTTTGGTGGGGAAACGCACCGAGAACCGAAGATGCCTCGGGACGGCGGTGTGTGTGTGTGTGTGTGTGTGTGTGTGTGTGTGGGGGGGGGGAGGTGCACACTCGATCCATGTGATTGTGACAGGAAGACAAACTGGAAACAGAATCCAGAAACACCATCTGCTATCTGAGTGTGTGTGTGTGTTGGTCGGCAGCCATCAGAGAGTGTGTTGCCAGCGTAGGTGTCAGTCTTCAGTTAAAGGGAAGCCACGCGGCTGTTTGCTGTTTTGCTCGACGGGCAGAAATGGATTGTTGCCATGTTTCCCCCCCACCCCCCCCCGGTGTGTGTTCGGTTCTCGTCGCCGCCAGGACGAGACTCCGCCCCCAAGATGTATTTTCAAAAAACTCCCCGCTTTTGTGCGCAGAGGAAAATAATGCCGCGAAATCAACCACCGACTTGAAACAGAGAAAACTCCAAATACAAAATAGATTAAATAAATCCTTAGTTAAATCAGGCCTTTTTCAAATCTGCCTCGATCTGCTCCCGCAGCCGACGGCAGGGAGGTCACATGATCTTTATCATTAAGTCACACTGGAAACATGCGTTGTTTGAAAGCAGCGGGACAGTTAACACGCAGAACCACTGTCCACTGCAAACACCAATAACCCCCACAGACACACACGCACACACACACACACACTTACACAGCTGGCAGTGACATGTATCATGTGGTCAAACTGGACCAGAAACATGGCCGCCGCGTCCCGATTATCCCCCCGCAAACATCACCAGCTGTGGAGACGCTGTGAAACGTCCCTTTAATCACCTCCAACACACACACTCTCTCACACACACACACACAGGAGCTGGAACTGTTAATGATTTAATAGCTGTTACTCTGATTAGACAATTAGACAAATGGAAATTAAACCCAGAGCCGCCACTTAGTTCATTAAATGACATGACGTGTCCAGATGTGGAGAGCAGGTCAGTGAACGCCTCATGCAGGACACAGTGGGACAAGCCTGGAGCCAGCCGCCATCACACACACACACACACACACACACACACACACACGCCCTCTCAGCTCAGTAGACTCGATTCCCCTGGTTAGAAAATAGGCTAAAATGAGAAGATTTTTTTTTTTTTTTTTCTAATCTGCAAATAGTTAGTGACAAATCAGCTTTTGTTGTTTAAATTCAAGGAAATATTTCCTGAATTGATGATGATAACGATTAATTCCTGGAAAAAAAAACCCATTGCATAAAAAAAGTACTTGGAAAGGAAGGAAAATGCTTACAAACTGACCATTCAGAGAACCTGGGAAGGATTAGACGCATTCAGTGTTCAGTGTGATTGCCCCCTCTCCCCGCACACACACACACACACACACACACACACACACACACACACACACACACACACAAACACACTGTGGGCAATGTGGACAATACCATGAGCTGTAGGTTGAGGCTGGCAGCCATGTTTGATTTGGGCACAAGTGCAGATTGATGGGCTCCTCTGTTGTTTTTCTCGTAGAAGTCCCCAGCTTCCACCGCACCGCGAAGACGGGAAGGGGGGCAGCGTTCTTCCGAGCCTCCCCCCCCCCAGCCCCCCAACTCCCCCCCGCACTCATTAAGGTGATGCACAGGGTCTGCACGACTCCATTACTTACGTCTGTCCATTCTGGAGCCCAACAACCCCCCCTGCGCCCCCCGAGCTCGTCCCCGAGTTCTGACCCCCCCCAAGGGGGAGACGAGGACGAGCAGCTGGCCAGGGCATCATGGGAGACACACACACACACACACACACATACACACACACACACACAAGCAGGGGGAACCCGTCCTGAGGTCTAACGAGGAAAAATCCGGAAGAAATATTTTGGGTTGAAAAAATGACCAAACTTTGTTTTCAACTTGAAATTGACCTGAAACAGAACTCTGTTGGCTCTGTTTGGATCTGGTCATTGACCCCCCTCCCCCCATCACTCTGTGTGTGTGTGTGTGTGTGTGTGTGTGTGTGTGTGTGTGTGTGTGTGTGTGTGTGTGTGTTGTTGGGTCAGGACGGGCCACAGCTACAGATGTGATGCCAGCTTTTGCCAGAGGTCACCTTGGCATCACCCCCCCGACACTACAGCTGGCTCCCTGCTTAATCCTCCTCAGGGGGGGCAGGACACACACACGCACATATGTACTCACTCTCACACACACACACACACACACTTACAAATGTAGACACACACACGCATAGCTCTAAGTTGACTTGTTCCTTCCTGCTGGTTCTCGTTCTTGTCTCCTGTAACATTCTTGGTCTTCTCCCGGTGAGAACCCGAGAGGAGTCCTCCCTCCAAACCTGATCCGGACACTTCCTGCCGCTCTGATTGTTCGCAGCTGCGGCGGTTAGCGGGCCGGCGGCCGACGCTTTCTCGGACGGAGAACCTGCTCCTCCGGTTCCCGCCGCCCTGAATCATTCATCATCACTTCACATCGGTCGGCGAACGGCTCGTAGGAGATAGACGTCCGGCTTTCGGTCGAGCCGAGATCTTCTCCAGGAGGAGGTCAGACCCTCCGGAGATGAACGAAACCTGAGAATATTTCACAATGGGTTTTCCTGGACTCGGGAGCGGCTGAGTCAGCGGAAAAAGAACCGGGCGAAAATGGAAAAATGACCTCGAATTAATTTAAGATGAAGTCGAAAGACCGGAAAAGGGTCCAAAACAGGTTTTATATTAAAAACGAATGAGCCAATCATGACGCAAGGAATTCGGTTCGGACCAGGAGACAAGAGGGGGCGGGAATATATCCGATAATCCCGCTCTGCCCTGGAATATCAACAAAGACCCCGCGGGATGAGAGCGGAGGACGAGGCCGACTGGGAGCCGTCAGGTGCTCCGGCCGATCCGCCCTCCGAGGCCCGCGGGAAACAGGAAGTCAGAGGCGGGAGGTGAGCCGAGAAACCCGAGTCCGGGCCCGAAAATCGACCGGGACCCTTAAAGGATCAGATAAGTGTCCCTCCGAGAACCCCAGGTCCTGTACCGGCACCTGTACCGGCACCGTCGGGGCATCTTAACCCCCCCTTCAGAAATTGTAGGTTGATCATCAGCGGTCAGAGAGTGTTTGAGGCTTGTCGTCTTGGAAAAAGGACCTTCAAAATACAAGCCCCCCCTTTCCCGAAACTGAAAGGGACGCGGGGTCAGCCGTGGAATCAGGATGCGGCGGCTCCTCCGGGGTGAATCCGAGGGCCCGCGGACCAGGATATTACTTTCCTTCTGCTGCCGCTCCGTCTCGCACATGTCGCCGCCGCCGCCGCTCCCACTCAGACCGTAAAACCGCCATTCGGAGAGGGGGGGGGGATGAAAGAGGAGCAGCGGATTTAATTAATCCGGCGAATGAAAGGAGAACAGAGGAGGCACAGACCCGGCCGGACTGGCAGGACCGGCGGGTCAGCGGGTTTCACTTTCACTGGGGCCCGTCGGGTCGCCACGCTACAATACCGCCTGTCAGGGCCTCCGACCCCCCCGCCCCCCCGCCCGCCCGCCCACAGGAGGAACCAGGTTTGCGGGGAAGAGGAGAAACAGACGCCACCTTGACGTGAAGACGCCGCCTTGTCAGACGCTGGAGGTCAGACAAGGTCGCGTCCGACGACAAAAAAAAAGAAGTCGCCGGACGTTCGCTCGGAAAAGTCCCGCCTTCCCTCGACCCCGTCCCCGTCGGAGCGAGCGACGTCATCGGAACGGTTAAACATGAAACGGCAAAGCGGTTAGTGATAAAAGGAAATCAAGTGTTTGATGTCAGAGATCAAAGGTTTTTGTGTCGATCTCCCGAAGAGCGTCGGGAGCGAGTCTTCGTCGTCCTCGTCGTCCTCCTGCTCCGAGCCGGTGTCAGGTGGTGCTTACAGAGCCTGTGCAATAGATACACCCTCACCTGTAACCCCACCCTCAACACACACACACACACACACACACACACACACACACTTGAAACCCCTCCCCTCAGGATTAGTCCTGTCCCCGTCTTCCAGTTCATTCCTGATCATCCTGATCCAAATGTCTGATAGCTGTCAGTGACTGATAAACTGATAATGTTGTGTGTCTGTGTGTGTGTTTGTTTTGGACTTCAGAGCTGTTGAATTATGGCATCCGACATGAATCCGCGTGTGGTTCTGACCCGTTCTCCTCCGTCCCGTGGTGCCGAAGCCGTCCAGAGGCGTCCTCGGTGTGAGCGGTCGGGTGATCGGCGGCTGACCCGTCCGGGGGTGCGGCCGGGTTGTCGTGGGAACCCCGGGGTCGGAAGATGGCCGGGTTTGTGCGGTGGCGCGGGTCCCAAGTGATGGACCGTAAACCGAAAACACCAACAAACGAGTGTTGCTCCCCCGTCGCGGTGCGGAGAGCCCAGACGTCCGTCACAGGCTCGGCCGCCGGTCGGGCCCCTGCGAAAACAAACTTGGGGAGAGCCTTTGAATCCCCGGTTTTCGGACCGAACATGAACGCAGAGCGTCGGCGGGGGAAGCAGAGGAGGGGAGGGGGCGTCTCATTGTTTGGTATCTCTGCAGCTAATAAAACTAAACGGGGCCCGCGGGGGAAGCAGCTCAACTTCCTGTAGGTGGTGTTTATTTGTTCGGAGCGTCCCCTGTCTCCTCTCGCTTGGCTTCACGTGTATTTACGGTTTCCCTCCGAAGCCGCCCGCCGCCGCCGCCGCTCGCCGCCGGCTCCCGAAGCCTCCCTTCTTTCCTACAGATTTACTGTAGGAAAAGAAGCGAGGGACTCCCTCCACCTCCGTCCCAGCAGCTCTCCTCTCCTCCCCCTTCTTTCCTCCTCGGTTTAATTCCAGCCCTCGGCGACTCACGCAAATAAATACCTTTCTACTTAAACATACAAGGCTAATTAATTTAGCCCATCTGTTCCGTCTCCGCCTCGCTTCCACCGGCCGACCCGCTTCCCCTAAAACCTCCGACCGAGAAGAAGTGGAAGAACCCCCGCCATTTTCTCCGCTTGGCGCTCCCCCGGAAGGGGTTTGTCGCATCTTAAGGAAGGTAGCGTAGAAGACGGGACAGCGGAAGGCAGAAGAATCGCCTGCGCATGCTCGTGCACGCTTTAGCTCCCGCCCGTGGCTCTGGTACCTGCAGTCGTCCCTCTCACCTTGTTAGCGCCAGGGTGTGTTAGCTTGGTCACATGACAGTAACGCATTCCGTCCCCGTTCACGCCTGCAGGTGTCATGTGTTGGTCATGTGATAGCTGATGGGAGGGGGTCGATGGCGGCAGACCCAAACATCCGGAGGTTTCGGCCCCCCGACGTCGACGGTCGGAAACCGCCCCCGCCGTCGGGCAGGAAGTGACACGTGAGGTCCGGTCCTGGGAAAGACTCCCATCGGTTCAGAGTAACAGAGTGGAAACCTGGATCCCATTCTCCGACGCCCCCGGGGTTTCGTTTCCACTGATTTCTCCGGGGTTTGTTTTGACCCGGCCGGTTTGTCGGCGCTGCTCTTCCGTTCCGTCACCTGACGAAAATAATCGCGCTCAGATCGCCGCCTATTGGCCGCAAGGTGAACGGCAGCACCGTCGCCACCCTCTGTGAACCCGAGACGCCGGCGCGCTGACCCGCCTCATCCAGGCACCACATGTTGCCACCTTGCGTCATGGTTGTTGTTGTTCTGCATCTGCACACACACACACACACACACACACACACACACACACATACACACACCTTGAGCCGCACCTGCTGCTACGACGCAACAGGAGGCGCCGTCCGTCGTCCCACCGCCCAAAAACAGCTGCTTCCTCGCCGCCAGCTGCTGCAACCAGCGGCGCCGCATGAATATTCATCAGATAGCCGCTCCCAGAACCCCGTCACACACACCTGCAGCTGGACACACACTCACACGCACCGCCGTACCCTCAGATCCGACACGTTCTGCGATCAGAAGGAAAATTGTTGTCCCGCTTCCAGCGTCCTTTTTCGTCCTACGAGCTTTTCGTCAGGTCCCGATGAACGTGCGTCCCCATGACGCCTGGCGTCGCCATGGAAACATGGCTACCCTGGCCGGGCGGGAGTCCGCAGCCTGAGAAACTTCAGCTTAGTAACAAAGGTCAATTTATTTTGGTCGTTCATCTTAGAAATCTCCAAAGCAGCAAGTGAAGAAACTCGGCAGGTCATTTTCACCTGGGAAGCGGTCGGCCTGCAGTCGGTCCCTGGAGTGAAAGACTAGTTTAACTAGTCATCGCTTCTGACCGGGTCGTCAGAGTATGTTATCCCGAACCGATGCCTTGCAATAATTCCTCGCGAGACATCAGATCGTAAACGTCCCCGAAGGTTCCCTGGAAGCGGCTGCCGAAAGCCGGCGCCAATAAAGGGGAAGCATGTCTCTGTGATGGACCAATCACAGCGGGGGGAGGCTCTCGCTGGACTTTTCCTTCGCCGCCGACTCCGGAATCCCCCCCCGCCTCCCTCTCCCGGGGAGTCACCCCGCTCCTCGTCTTCCTCCCGGGGATTTATCCTCCCCTCGGGTCCCGGCCGACCGGATGAAGAGCCCTGAATTTGAGCGTCGGGGAGCGCGAAGGGGAAGCGGGGGGGCGACCAGGCCATGTGCTTCTCATTAAGCTCTGCGGAAATAAGTGCTGACCCTTCAGCTCGGGAGGCCACGTCCATGGAACCGCCGCCGAGCCCGGGACCGAGCCGGCCGCCGGCCGGGGGGCGATGCGGGGAAATCAGAAGGACGGCAAAGTCAAGAAGAAGGAGAAAAGTCAGATGGGATGTTTAAACGGCGCCGAGGAGGCACTTTTAAGGAGGAATTTAAGATAGACTGAGGAGGCGCCAGGCTTCCCTGACCACCTGAGACGTGCCGCTAATACAAGGCATCCTTTGGGAAGGAGCACGGTCGCTTTACCCGGCTGGCGCTCCAAACCGGGCCTGGAGATCGGCCCGGACAGAGGAGGATCTGGATCTCCTCGCTCGTTCAGTCGGTGAAATGAGCAAGTGGAACACCCGCCGTACGTCCCGCCGTAGCAACATAGACACGCTCCGATCCGTAACCGCAAAATGAATGGAGAAGGACTCTCTTAAAAAAGTCATTTTCTTTAAAAATCAGGGTTTACAGTTACAGTTTTGAACAAGATAGGGGATATTTCATGGAAAATAAACACGGGAGTTACATTTATAAGACTTGGGAAACGTCTGATTCTTGCTACTTTAGCTTCAGCATTCACTTCATCCATCGGTTGGACACCCGCCGGCTTCGCTGTGTATTTCCGTCAGTCGGAATCTGCCCCCTAGCTGTTAAACATTAGCCCCGCAGGACAGGGAGGCGCTAGCGGGAGCGTGCGAGGCCGTGCGCCGGGCTCACGGGCGTTCGCCTCCCGTGACGGAGCGATCCAATCAGGTGACAAACAGGTTTGGCGCTTCGCCCGGGATCCTCCGGGAGTTCATGAATCAAACCCGGACCCAGATCCATCTTCCCCGGGCCACATGTGGCTGCGGGGGGGCGGAGGGGGTGAGTGATGGCGTCCCCGCGTCCCACTTCCTCGCGCGGCATCCGTCATGGCCCCTCGCCGCCGCCGCCCCCCCGCCGCGTTCATCACTCTCCCCCTGCTCGGGTCGCTGAATGAAAGCGTAAATAATCCCTCCGTTGATGGTCCTCCCGTCCCCGCGGGAGACGGCGCCCGTCGATCACGTCGCCGCGCCGTCGACTCGGGGTCCCCGACCCGCCGGGGAACCTCAAGGGCGAAATATTTTGGATCCTTGGGATCCCCGGGAGCAGGTGTCGTCAGGCGATGGCGTCGGGGTTCTCCTGGTTCTCACGGCGGCTTCAGACCTCCTCTCCCTCCAGCCCTGCACCTCCTTCCCTCTCTCCGTTGCTCTATCTCGCTCTCTTTCGCTTCCTCCCTCCATCTCTCTCTCTCTCCTTCTCTATCTCTCTCCCGCCCTTCATCTTTCTCCGGTTGAATATTTAGAGCTGTATTTTCAGGTCAACAACATATTTTCTTCCACCTTTGACATTTTGGTGTGTGTGTGTGTGTGTTGTCAATAATGTCCCATTTCCCGTCAAGCAGAATTGAATGAATGTTGTGATTACTTTTAGCTGAACGAAGTGTTTGATCAGCCGGAAATTGCTGGTCGTGTTGTACAAAAGTCGATTGGTATCTGATCAGTGTTGTGAAAAATAGAGAGAAAAATGGACACATGGAGAGAATTTTTAAAAGAAAGGATATACACTGCTCAAAAAAATAAAGGGAACACTTAAAAAAAACACATCCTAGATCTAAATGAATGAAATATTCTTATGAAATGCTTTGTTCTTTACACAGTTGAATGTGCTGACAACAAAATCACACAAAAATGATCAATGGAAATCAATTGTATCAACCCATGGAGGTCTGGATAAGAATCACACTCAAAATTAAAGTGTAAAAACAAACTCCAGGCTGATCCAACTTTGATGTAATGTCCTTAAAACAAGTCCAAATGAAGTGTTCAAGTGTTCCCTTTATTTTTTTGAGCAGTATAGTTTAAAGATGATTGTTTTCTTTTTAATGCTGATCTTTGCGGTTTCCCCCGGCGGCCAGCAGAGGGCGGCGTGGCTCCGCGCAGAGCTGCGTCCGTCGCTCCTCCGCCGCGCCCGCGACGCCCGGCGCCGACCCGCTTCCTCCCGCGGCCCGCAGAGGAGGCGTCCGTCGGCTCCGCCCCCTTCACGGAGGCCGGCGCCGGATGAAGACGTTACAGGCTGAGCCCCCGGCAGGATTCGGGGGGGGGCGACAGCAGCGCATGCTGTGAGAAGATAGCGACGGCGGCGGGCGCTATCTTCGCGCAGAGGCGGCGCTGAGCCCGAGCCAAACGGCGTCAGGCTCCCTGGCAGTCGGCCTCCACCCGCCGCCACCTTGGCGCTGTCGAAGCGCGTTAGTCACGCCGTGAGAGAAGGGGGCCCCCCGGCCCCTCGGGGGCCCCCTGCGGGCCCTCGGGCCACCGCAGAAGGCCCCGTGCCTGCAGGGGGAGGAGTCACACCTCCTAGAGACCAGGATAGCCAATTAAATAAGTGGAGGAAGGAAGCTCCTGATTGGTTGCTGATTTAACCCCTTCAACCCCAGGGGGGTTTAAAGCGAGGGCGCGACCTTCGGCTCACCTGGACAGAATCCGTACAACAACACGACAACATCAATGTGACGCAACCGCATGACAACATGACAGCGACACAATAGTAACGTGGCGGCAACATAAAGATGACAATCACAATATGACAACAAACATGAAAACTGCAACAAGACGAGACACGTGAGAATAATGTGATATAACAGAAAAACATAAAACGACAGCGTCACAATAGTAACAACATGACAAAGAGAAAACACAGTATTGACAACAACACAATAACAATAATACAACACTTTAGAAGACAATTTGACTTTTTTTTTTTTTTTTCTCTCTGAGGATGTAAAACAAAATCCTCCATCTCGATTGGCTGATCGGCCGGCCAATCCGGAGCCGTCAAACCTCGGCGAAGTCTCGCGAGGCTGCCGACGAGCTTCATCCCTGTTCTGTAATTAATGCAGCGATCCCATTGGTTGACACCCCGCCTCGCACCTGTGTGTGTGTGTGTGTGTGTGTGTGTGTCTCCAGCTGTGTTTTGGTGTGAACAGCTGGCAGGTCCTCTGTTGTTTTCAGACAGTGTTCCAGGAGAATCTGCACATCTGTTTGTATTTGTAGCTCTGTGTGTTTGTGTGTGTGTGTGTGTGTGTGTATGTGTGTGTGTGTGTGTGTGTGCGTTTCCCGCCCTGTTTACCCTCCAGTGTTGTTGTGTTCAGGTGAATTCACTCCATTACGAGCCCGACAAGGCGATTAGAGCAGCCGCCAGTCACAGATCACACCCGCTCCGTCGTCATGGTTCCTTGGATCTCAGAAAAAATCTAACATTTCCAGGACATGACGTGATATAAAATAATAAAATGATTATCCAGCCCTAGTATATAAGTACGTCTTAAAATGATAGTTATTAATAGGAGTTAAAAGGTAAGAACCATAGAGGAAATACATAATATTAATCATCATAAAGATCCATATTTTCCCTGATGCTGATGGAGGGATGAAGGGGAAATCTCGCCAGCGTCTTTTCCGGAGGTTTCCGCTCCCACGTGGTCCTCCTCCAGAACTTCTACGGTGCCCGTCGTGGAGCTGAGAGACCCCCGAGCCTTCGGACCCTACAGTTCCGCCGCCGCCGTGCTGGAAAAGGGGCGGGGCTTGAGGCGTCCGACGTTACCGCGCGTCGCGCTCCCTCTGCCCTGAACCGTCATGGCCGCCGCTGTCCGTAACACACGCAGACACACACTTTTGACTGGTTGCCAGGCAGCGAGCGGACAGACGGCGGTGCAGGAGGGGGGTACGGGCCGGAGGGGGCGGGGGTCGGGTCCGGCCCACCTCCCTCTTCATCTCGCCCCAAGCGTTCTGCTTCGTGTCGGAATATTTCCGGGGTTTGCAAAAAAAAAAAACTGCAAAATGGTAACCTTTGACCTCCTCGGCAGCTTCGAAATGATTCTACACGGCGTTTGAGACCTCTGTGTGTGTGTGTGTGTGTGTGGGGGTGTCCGTGTCTGCGCACGTAGGTCATGTGACCGCCCAATCAGCTGATCGTCATAGCGATATAGTCGTCATAATGGCTAATTATCGCGCTCCTTCTCTTTGTCTAATTCGCGGCGGTCGGAATATTCCTCACGCCGTCGTGCCGCCCCCTGATTGGCCGCCTCTCTGCCGCGCGTGTCTTTGTGTGTAAACTTGAAATGGTCGGGGAGGTGCTGCTCCAAATAATACCGTGTGATGGCATATGTGTCTAACACATGCTGCACACACACACACACACACACACACACACACACACACACACACACTCTGGCTCATCAATGAAAGTCGGTCAGAGGGTGGGGGGGGGTTCCGGCCTCTCCCCATGCTCTGCCAGGCCATCTGTTCCTCCTGCCTCCCTCTCACTACACAAATGCCTTCCTGTTCACACACACACACACACACACACACACAGTTTTGAAGAAGAGGGGCCCGGCGACTTCATCACACGTTCAAACTGATAAGAAATGCCGAGCGAGAAAGGCTGGAGAAGATGTCTAGAAGCCCGTGGAAAAGTTGAAAAGGGATTGTTTTCAGTATCCTCCGCACGTTGGGGACGTCCGGAGAACGTCCGGAGAACGTCCAGGGTGTTCCTTACGTTCGACATTGTAACCATCGCCTCATGAAGGTTGATGTTCTCGTCATCAGAGGAACGTTTCAGGGAACCTTCCAGTGAAGGTTCTCGCGTCTCCATCTCGGGCTTTTAACCTGATCTCCTTCCCTTCCGCCTTCTTCCATCCCCTTCCTTCTCTTCTCCTGCGCATCCATCTCTCATCGCTCGGTCCTCCTGTCTTCTCTCTCCTCGTCTTCCCACATTTCTTACTCCTTTTTTTCTTTTCCGACAGCTCCCGCCCCCCCGCCCGCCTCCACCCCCGTCCTCTATGTTGGAGGAGCTTGGGCGGAGGTTTGGTTTCAGGCCTGGTGCTGTTGGCTGATCTCCAGCCTGGCAGCAGCTCAGTGGGAGCAGGTGGAGGCCCATCCCCCCCCCAACACACACACACACACACACACACACTTACAGAAACACACACACAGACACACAATATTACGGAGAGCGAAACACTCACACACACACAATCCAACTAAGTTGCGCTGCATCTTGCTTCTGAAACTGTCAACATTGACCAGTTGCCACGGCGACCTTTGCGTTTATTTTTTTGGTTTGTTTTTTTCACTCACAAGTGCTTGCGTCCGATTGGCCCGAACTCACTCTGATGTCACTTCCCCGTCCGACCTCTGACCTCCGGACCGTCCCCCCCCAGCAGCGTTCTCCCGGCGTTGTGTGAAGGTTAGAGGAACGTGGCGGGGCGTTCCGTCCACACGCCGCTGCGATCGCCCGCCAAAACCATCCGGCGATTCGTTTTGAAACTCTAAAACACGGAAAAGAGATTAAACGGGATCTGGCGTGCGGGATTGTGAGGAGAATGGAGGATGTTGTTTGGATTGGAATGTGATTGTGGATCATCTCCCGGAAGCCCTCCTGATGGTCCGCAGGACCGCCGTTGGCGCCGAGCCGCCGCAGTCGCGGCGTCCCGCCTCTAGATGGGGCCCCAGGCTTCCACTCGGGCTCCGAGCCCGGCTCCCACACACACGACCCTCGTCTTTAGTCCCAAACAAGGAAGATGATTTTCCTTTGAAAAGGACATTATTGATAAGGATCTTGTAAGAATCACTTCCCGTTTGGTTCTTTTATTGCAGTTAATTTGCTCACCGGGGATGAAATTCAGCAAAAGATCCATTTTAACCGCGTTTATATTCCACGTTTATTTCAAATTATGTTTAGAATTTTTAAATTTCACGCATACAAAACGTCAAAAAAAACCTTTTTCTTTTAACGTTGTAATAACATTAATCAGAGCCTAATAATCTGGATAACTTCTTGCACTTAAATTTAAAAACAAAAGAATACACACACACACACACACACAGAGCTATCAGCACATGTTTTTTTAATTTCTTTAAATTTTTTTTATTTATGTAATTTTTTTTTTTTTTTGCTATCAGGACATGGTGAGGTTGCTGAGGGTTCTGAAGCGTATGAAGGTCGGCTTCTGCCGCCGTGATGTCACTTCCTGCCGAGCGGCTCCCTCCTCACAGCGCGCAGGAAGTTTCGTCTTCATTCGTGTCGAGTTTCCACGGCGTTTCTAGGAAACGGAGAGCAGATTTTGAAATCAGTTCTTTTCAGTGTGTGCGTGTGTGTGTGTGTGTGTGTGTGTGTGTGTGTGTGTGTGCTCCTCCTTCTGAAATGTCCGCCACTGGAAGTTTTGGGCGTTCTGCCCAAACCTGACCGCCGCATCTGGGCCCGGCGACACGGGAGCCGGTAACACGCGTGTGTTTTCCGCGCCCGAGCCGTGACGACACATTAGGATTATTGATCCGATCGGAAAGCCAATTTAATTGCCGTAATCTAATTCCCTCTCTTTGTCTCGACCTTCGGCGGCGAGACGTTGTTTAGCTGGAGTTGCTGCGGAGTAAATCTGCAGATTGTCTTGTTAAATCACGGCGGCTGTCCTTCTATTAACATAAAAGCTTCTGTTCATTAACCTCAGACGACGGCGCCGCGGTGCAGATGGGGGGGTCGGAGGGGGGAGGGGGGCAATTTGGGGCAACAAATGTGTTTAGAAAGAGCTTTTAACAAACAAGATTTAATAGGACCAGGATTACGGCATCAGGCTCGAGTGAATCCTGCAGGGCGTCAGGAGATCTTCCCCAGAGGTCGTGACCCCTCCGCTGTTTCCCGCCGCGAGCGTCCACCGCTGGGTGTGTTAAGATGCGACGTCACGTGACGTCACCCGTCGCCCGGTCGAAGATGTTGGGAGGACGGTCTGAGATGACTCTCGTCAGCTTCTGCAGCGGGTCTAGGGAGTCCCAAGAGGTCAAAGGTGACCAGGACAATCCTCCCCTTGTACGTCAATCGATCGAACCGGAGTCGGAAAAGGCCTTCGGTGGCGTCTCTCGTCGGAGTAAAAGGCGTGTGGGTGCGGCGTGGGCCAGCAGAGGGCGCCAGCCTCACTCTCATTGGCCGCCTCCGCGCGATCATTGTTCCAGACGCCAAAGAGACGGCGTAGCTCGGGGTCACGTGACCTCGCGATTGATCCGCCTCCTTTGGGGTTCACATTAAATCGGAGAAACCCCGATGATAATTCATTCCTTCGCTAGAACCTCATGTGTTCCAGACACTAGAACCAGTACCGACGTTCGCCTTGGGTCTCCGACCGGAGCCGCCGCCGCCGCCGCCGCCGGGTACTTCCGGGCCCCCTAGTTTTTCACCGGAAGAATCCGACCCCGTTAGAACACGTTTGCAGAACCGTGAGGAAGCGTGGTGTTTTTCCAAGAACAATGTGATGTTTAAAGGTGGCTGCAAAATCCAAACGCTCTCCAGCTCGCCTCCTCCCGGCGGCGTCATGGAAACGGGCCGCCGCTGTGATTATTGATTATTGATCTCACACGGAAATCAAACCGCAAATGCAAACACGTCTTTAATTCCTAAATTTATAAATCCCGGATTATCTATTATCATCGGCATTCTCCTATTTAATAGAACTTATTTTATTTGATTATGAATATAATTGTATTTAGCAATATTTTTATAAGTAAATGTTTTTTGTGCAGGTTTGCTCAGGAACCAGTGTGTGCTTTGTGCTCCCAGGTGGCCAAAGGTCAAAGGTCATGGTCGCTAGGTGTTTGTCACTTCCGGTCATAATCATTTTATTGACAGCAATGGTGTGTGTGTGTGTGTGTGTGTGTGTGATAGCAGTTTTTAACGTTTTTTAAACTAAAGAGACGTTTCCCCGCACACACACACACCGAGTTTCCCTTCACTTTTGTTTCAGTGATTGTTTGAAAGTGATCACACACGTGGATACACACGCTTGCGTGGGCAGCAGGATCACCGGAAACCCACGTGTGAAAGTGCGCGCTAGGTTGTGTATGTATGTATGTGTGTGTGTGTGTATGTGTGTGTGTGTGTGTGTGGGGAGGGGGCTGGTTCTCCGATCGGATCGGTGCGTTCTTGCTTGATCGGTTCCGGTCCCGTGCCGTCGGTCCGGTGGCGGAGAGCGACTGAGTTCCCAGGCGGAGGAGAGGAAGAGGAGGAGGAGGAAGAGGAGGAGGTGGAGGTGGAGAGGGAGGAGGAGGTGGCGCTCCTCGCCGAGCCCGGGACACACCGCCTCTCTCTCTCTTTCGCTCCGTTCCTGCCGGAGATAAATTAACGGAAAGCAGCTGCCGGTGGTTTCAGAGGCGAGGCGGCCGTGCGGCAGCTCCGGGATCCCTCTCTCCGCCGTCCGTCCTCTCTCTCTCTTTCTCTCTCTCTCTCTCTCTCTCTCTCTTTCTCTCTCTTTCTCTCTCTCTCCTCCCCGGGACGCCGCCGCCCTCCTCTTCCTCCTCCTCTTCCTCCTCCTCTTCCTCCTCCTCCTCCTCCGTCCCCCGCACCGAGGAGCCGCACCGCTTCAGGCCGGCCGCCGCGCACCGCAGGGCGGACGGACGGACGGACGCACGGACGGACATGCTGCCGCGGTCCACCGGACGCCGCGGATCCGCCGTCCCGGAGTGAAATGCCGTTGCCGGAGCTCCGCAGCCTCCGGGACCTCCGCCGCTAACGGGACCCCCGCCGGAGATGCTCCCCCTGTCCGGACTCAAAGTTGCGCGCGTCCCGGCGGCGGGCCGCTAACAGGTCCGGGACCGTGCGTGCCACCGGAGGAGGCGGCGGGGGGGTCAAAGTTCATCCCTGCACGGAAATGTGAAAGCGGAGGGGGGCAACAGGAGGGCGACGCTCCCCCCCCACCCCGAACCCCCACTTTTTCTCCCTTTTTCTTTTCTCTCCCCCCCCCCCGGTTTTCTTTCCTGACGCGCACGGACGGACAGAATGTATTCTCCGCTATGTCTCACACAGGTCAGTACACGCACGCACACACACACACACACTTGACACGCACACTTTCACACACACTCCGCACATGGCGGTAAACTTTCCGGTCGTGTTTATTTTGTCCGCTTCACAACTTTCTCCCCGGTTGAGACTCTTATCGGTGTGTTTGTGTGTGTGTATATATATATATATATATATGTGTGTGTGTGTGTGTGCGCGCCCCGGGGCTGCGCTACGGCTGGCGCCGGCCGGGGCAGGGCGAGCGGAGCCCGGTCAGCGGGAGGAGGAGGAGCCGCTCCCCGGCCGCGGCTCCCGTCGCCCTCCCCGCTTTTTTTTTTTTTTTTTTTTTTCCCAAGCGGATAATAATTCAACCTTCCGCACGCACGTTTGTTTTTATTTGTTATATTTGTACTTTTTTTTTTTTTTTTTCCCAAGCTTAACGTTTTTACGAAACTCCCGCGGGTTTGTTTCCGATTCGCCGGGATCTGTGAGTTTCCTTCCGGCCTCCGGCGCGGCCTCCCGCCCCCCTCCTCCCCCTCCATTCCGGAGGGAGGAAAAAAAGAGGTAGAATAAAAAAAACAAAACAAACAGATGGACAGAAATCAGAAATAAATGACGTGCGCCTGCGAGGTGACGTGAGGTGACGCGACGCTGCCCCGCACTGCTGCGGTGCGTTCAGGGGTCACAGGTTAAATAGGATTAAGGAGCTCCTCACAGGCGTGACCCATGAAAGGTCTGCCTGCGTTTCTCCCCCCCCCCCCCCCCCCCCCCATTGCGGTAGGTGGTGGTATTATGGTCTGTAATCGCAGAGAACCCGCCTTTTCCACCAGCCTGACTTTGATTGACATGTGTCAATCAAAAAAAAAAGGGGGGGGCAGCGGTGATCCAAAGCAGATGACTCCTGTTTTTTTTTTTTATTTACTTTTTTTAAAATTTTATTTTAACGATCTTGTCACGACGAGCGGGAAGGCGGGGACCGGAGGGGGGGGGGGGTGGGGGGGGGGGGGGGGGGACGAGGCTCGTCTTTGCGTTTTGGTTCCGCTTTTTAATATGAATCTTCTGCCCCAAGGCAGCTTCTTCAACGGGAAATTCACACGTCTAAAGCGTTGGATTAAAACAAAGGCGTCGACGTACTGAGTGTCGGACCGGCAGGTGGCGCTCCCCTAGCCCTTAGTCTTCCCGATTGGCCGCTCCGACCCGGGTTCTCGGGGAACGCCTCGGCTCAATATGCACCGCGACCGCCAGGAGCTCCGCTGGGCCGAAGGTGGACTTTGGGGTTCAAGTCCAAGTCTGGTGTTAAAAACGGGCGCGTGGACGTTCCTTAGACCTTCTGGACGGATGTCGACCGGATCGGTGGCGGTCTGTTTGCGGCCGTCTGCCTCGAACGGGAGCTTCGGTCTCCCTTTATGGCCTTCTTTAACTGGATCGATCAGAAGGGCGGCGGTGGGGAGAAATAGAAGAATCGATCTATTTTGAAATAACGCAGAAGCCCCGTCCGTCAGACGGCGGCTATTGTTTAAAATTCCCCCGAAAAAGAGACGTCAGATTTGCCATGTTGGACTGCGAGGAGAACAAATCGGAACGCCCGCTCCGGCCCCCCCCCCCCCCCCCCCCCCCGCACACAAACACACACACGGGGATTAGCATCGTCGCTACGCTAAAGAGCTGTTATTCACGGAAGGGGGGGGCTGATAGAGATGAAAGAGCAGAGGGAAGAAAAGGGGGGACCCTACGGGCGGGGGGGGGGGGGGGGGGGGGACGTCACGACACGGAGATCAGACGAGTCAGCGGCCGGGTCGGTTCTGTCAGAACATGTGAAGGTTCCCCCTCTCCGCGGCCTCGGACGGGATTTTAACCCTTTTAATCCCCCCCCCCCCCCCCCCCGCAACCCCCCCGCCTTTATTCAATTCAATTCAATGTAATTGTTTTTAATTAACGAGCAGCTTCAGAAAGAAACGGAGTCCCACAGCTTGGAGGGAATGAACGTTCCTCTTTTGTTTTTGTTTTTTAAAATACGAGGTTCTGGTCACATGACCCGTGCCCCCCCCCCCCCCCCTCCCCCCGGCCTCTGCGGGACAGGTCTTATTTTTTTTTTTCCCAGAGGAAGATTTTACACAAAAAGGGACAAACAGAAAAAAAAAAACAAAAAAAAACGAAGGGGTGAATTTAAATTGTTTAAGTGTTGGAGGGGTGGGCGACCCGGGGGGGTCCGGGGAGCCGTCCTCTCATCCTTTTAAAAATAAACAAAGGAGCGCTTATTTCTCCTCCAACCCGGTTTAAATGAGATTTTTTGACACACAGCGGTAATTAACGGCTCTAAGATAATTAACCCCCCAATGAAAAGAAATATTTGGACATTTTCGACAAGAATCTGAAGTCGGTAGAATCTGTTTGTCTTTAATTCAAGGCGACTCGCAGCGAACTGAAAGCGTCTTTGTGCGTACGTGCGCGCGTGTGTGTGTGTGTGTGTGTGTGTGTGAGTGTGTGTGCGAGAGAGCGAGAGAGGTTACCCCCCCCCCCCCCCACTCCGACTCCCAAAAACAGGATTTTTTTTTTTTTTTTTTTTTTTTTTTGTGTGTCGGGACACATTTTCAGAAACGTTGAAAACATTCCTGAATCGGGGGGGAGTGTGTGTGTGTGTGTGTGTGTGTGTGTGTGTGTGTGTGTGTGGGGGGGATTATCTCGCCCCCGTCGGCGCAAAAACCGGACCGCAAAAGCAAATAAAAAATTAAAACGAAAATAAAAACAGGGTGGCGGCAGCGGCGGGCAGGTCAGGAAGCCGAAACACTGCGCTGAGCTGGGAGGAATGTAGGAATGTGGCTCCGAACATCCACTCTGGAATGTGTGTGTGTAAGTGTGTGAGAGAGGCCGTAACACATCCTCCAGTGCGTCCTAATAACGGCCCCCGAGGCCACACACACACACACACACACACACACACACACCCCGGCGGCAGGAACCGGCGTGAAACACGCAGGGAAAGCGGAGCTAACAAAGGCTTCCTTTGGCGGCCCTGCCCGAGACGCGAGGGGCCGCAGGTCGAGCGGCGAGCGGCGAGCGGCGAGCGGCGAGCGGCCCCGAGGCTCTCCGGGAGACGAAGCCCTTCTCCTGGAGCCGCTCCAGCAGCCCACAATGTGCCGCATTCAGGCGTGGGACGGCCCGCTACCTCCTATTTCTGTGAGGAGTAGCAGAGGAGGCCGGCAGCTGGCGCCCGCAGGATCCAGTTTCCGAAGGGAAGGAAGCGAAGGAGGTGGGAGCCAATCAGAACGCGGCTGGACGCCACGAGACGCCGCACGGGGACCACCTGGAGGAACCCGGGAAGAACCTGAAGAGGTTGAGATGTGGTGGAGAGGCAGGAGCTGGGAGGGTTCACGTCTCACATTCACACACACACACACACTGGCCTGGCTGGAGGATGTCCCAATTTCTATGTGTGTGTGCGCTTTACTACGGAGTGTGCGTGCATTGTTGAAAATATGGTAGGGAATATTTGTTAGTGTGTGTCATTGTATGTGTGTGTGTGTGTGAGCATGTGCGTTTATTATTCGTGTATAATTTGTGTACTATTGTCTGTGGATGTGTGTATTAGTGTGTTATTTGTTGTAATATCATATGTGTGTGTGTGTGTTAAAGTCAGCGTGTATTACAGAGTGTGTGTGGTAGTTTCTATTATTGCATGTGTGTGCGTGTATTATCGTGTCAGTCTCTGTATTCTCACGTGTGTGTGTGTGTTTTACAGTATGTGTGTATTATACTGTGTGTTTCAGTATCAGCCTGTTGTGTATTAAAGAATGTATTATTTATGTATCATGGTATGTGTGTGTGTATTATTGAGTGTATTATGGCACGTATTAGAATGTGTGTGTGTGTGAGTATTGTAGAGTGTATTGTAGAGTGTGTGCGGGGCTTCTCTTGTATCCGGTCATGAGTCTTTGATCTATGAATAGTCGAGTGTTTTTTTAATATGTGGCTCAGGAGGGGTGCAGGGAGCAGGTTGGGGGAGTGCGTGTGTGTGTGTGTGTGTGTGTGTGTGTGTGTGTGTGTGCGTGCAAAGGGCTTAGGCTGCCTGTCGTCCCCCCTCCACCGCCGTCTGTCCAGTGAAGCGGCGGTTCTCCCGGTTCTTCTCGGTCCTCTGCCTCGCCGAGACGTCCGAGAAGAACTTTACCGTCGGATACGCCGCACAACACAAGCATGTGCCGCAAAACACAATCAAAACACAACCGGAAGTGTGTGTTCCGGCGCCTGTTAACGCGTCGTACCCGATCCGCCGCGGTTTCTCCGTCGGCTAACGTTCTCCCCTTGTGTCGACTCTCCGCAGGATGAGTTCCATCCTTTCATCGAAGCCCTGCTGCCTCACGTCCGGGCCTTCGCCTACACCTGGTTCAACCTGCAGGCCCGCAAGAGGAAGTACTTCAAGAAGCACGAGAAGCGCATGTCCAAGGAGGAGGAGCGCGCCGTCAAGGACGAGCTGCTGAGCGAGAAGCCCGAGGTCAAGCAGAAGTGGGCGTCCCGCCTCCTGGCCAAGCTGCGCAAGGACATCCGGCCCGAGTTCCGCGAGGACTTCGTGCTGACGGTGACGGGGAAGAAGGCGCCGTGCTGCGTGCTGTCCAACCCCGACCAGAAGGGGAAGATGCGGCGCATCGACTGCCTGCGGCAGGCGGACAAAGTGTGGCGCCTCGACCTGGTGATGGTGATTCTGTTCAAAGGGATTCCGCTGGAAAGTACCGACGGCGAGCGGCTGGTCAAGTCGCCGCAGTGCTCCAACCCCAGCCTGTGCGTGCAGCCGCACCACATCGGCGTCTCCGTCAAGGAGCTCGACCTCTACCTGGCCTACTTCGTCCACGCAGGTAGGCACGTGTGTGTGTGTGTGTGTGTGTGTCACTGCTGGTTTTGATGGCTGGTTTGTTGCATTTGTAGCTGCGTCATAAGTGCTTATTACACATGCTAGTCTCCGTTGACCGTGGAAAATCCCAAACGGCAGCTTCGCTCACGGCTAGCTCTGGGTGCTAATGTGCTGAGAAGCGGTTAGCTGGAAGTTCCTCTGCGGGTCGAGGTGGGAGTCCAGCCTCGGTGGACCTCAGCTCTTCTGCTCTTGACCCTTTTTTGGGGGAATTCGTCACATGCATCGTCCTTCGGATCCTCCTTTGTCGTCATTCAGCGTGAAGGCCCTGTTGCGCTGCTGTTAGCGGTTAGCGGTTAGCAGCATCGCGTGCCGTGAAGCATGTATCAGTTATTTTGGTCCCACCAATTTCCACTGAATTTGTTTGCATCCGAATCTCTTAAAAGTTGTCTGTTTGGGTAACGAGGCAGGAACGGGTGAATGTCGTGGTCACAAAACATTGCATTTTTATTTTAGCACAATGTCAAGTCTTATTTACCGAAGCCTGAAAATCAAGATATCCAAGCGTGACATCATTGAACACGCAGCCTGTGGTAATGTCTGTTAGGATTACTGACATATTGCCACATTTACCGTGTAAACACTGAGGATCATTTGTTCATAAAAAAGCCTTTTTATATTTATTTTAATTCCTTTTTCAGTCCTGTGGAGACACAGATCCTCGGGTCCATCAGGGACATGCTAGGTGCTTCAAAATTACATTATCTGGCAACTAACTACTTTGACAATTTGAACAAGGTGTTTGGAAACAACCCCCCAGGCGCACACACACACACACACACACACACACACACACACACACACACACACACACACACACACCCTGCACAATATAGCAGGAGCTTTTACAGCAGGACATACGGTAACAGGTGGAGCTCTTTCACTTTCACTGCTGAACAAACACCCATACACACACACACACACACACACACACACACACCATCCATCCAGGCTGTGTGTGACATCTCTGGTAGCAGGAGGGGGAGGTCAAAGGTCACCCCCTCTCCTGCGCTGGCTGATTTATGAGCTGAGGTGGGGCGGGGGGGTCGCTGTCACAATAACACACGACACGTGCCGAAGGTCAGAGGTCGGAGCAAGCGGGTCGTGACCCCCCCCCCCCCCCCCCCCCGATCCTACCGGGTGCTTCGCCTCTGATGAACATCAGGAAGCGCCCGTGCGCTGTGACCTCTGACCTGCAGGGGGCGCTGTCACCCCCCCCCCCCCCCCCCATACACACACACACACACACACACACCCAAACAACACAGATCAAATGTATCATCCAATCAGATTTGACTTCCTCCGAACTATTGGGAAGTTTTTGTCGCTTTCATCTGTTTTGCCACAACAAAGTTCACCTCTGTTTCCTAACATGTCATACTTCCCACAATGCCCTCACTCACTGTGTGTGTGTGTGTGTATGTGTGTGTGTGTGTGTGTGTGTGTGTGTGTGTGTGGTGGGCAGCTTGATCGATGACATCATCACTAAGTTTTTCAGGAACGCCTCAGTGGCAGGATATCAGGGCGACGCCTGATAACGTCCAACCTGCCGATATTTATCTTCCCGTCTCCTCATATGACCCTGTGTGTGTGTGTGTGTGTGTGTGTGTGTGTGTGTGTGTGCGCGCGACCCATTTCCCTCCTGAGCTCTTTAAGAGATTTGGAACTTTGACTCTGGACAAATTTATTTGAGCATGCCTGCCGAACACGCACACACACACACACACACACACACACTGCACGGCGTGTGAGGGCGTTGTGAGGTTTGACCTGTCAGGAAACAGAGAGGTGAGCCTTGTGGCAAATCAGCGAGTAAAAAGTCGTCAACCTGAGGATCCTGGGGTCGCCAGCAGCACGAGAGCAGAAATGGCGACAAAACATCCGTAAGTCATAGAGCAAACATCTGGGATCAACACCGAACTCAGGCGTGGAGAAACAGACTAAACATCTGTAGCTTATAGGAAAAAAAACCCTCATTAATAAAGAGAAAACGTCCTTTGTAATCAACCGATAAACATCCGCAACGAACTGGCTAATTATTTGTAATAAACACACGAAACATCTGTAATAAACAAATAATAACATCTGGATTAAACAGGAAAATTAAGATGTTAAAAAAAAAAAGATTTTTGGAAACAAGACTAAACCTTGTCAATACAGGGACAAATCATGTGTAACAAACCAATAGGGAGGGTAATCATTAGTAATAAATACAAATAAATCATCTGGAAGAAAATGGAGCGGACACGTATCACTATTATACAAAACATCTGAAATAAACAGGCAAACCATCTGTAACTAAGAGGTAAAAAACAACAATTAAAGCACAAACATGTGTAATAAAGCCATAAACATCTGTAATAAAAGCAGAATCATGAGTCACAAACACACCAAACATTTGTAATAAACATCTTTCGTTAAAAGACGTAACAGTCCTTATTGGCTCCCTGAGGTCAGATGTTGTGCTCCTCACCTGGCCTTCACCCTTTGACCCTCTGACCTTTGACCCCACCCAGGCGGAGACTGCGGTTAGACCTCCAAGGGGGAAACTCAATCCGCCGCCACGTTCGCGGCGACGGCGGCATCTCACCTTACATCGCATTGTGTTTGCGCTGCCGCGTCACAACACACACACACACACACACACACACACACACACACACACACACACACACGCACACATTCATACTTTCCACCGCAGAAGAAGAGAAAACTGTTTCTGCCGTCACGACGTAAAGACGCCCTGGAAACGGGAGATGCGTGAATGTTGCCGTGACAACCGTTTACAAATTTAACCAAAAAAAAAAAAAAAAATCACAAATTTAACAGTTGTAATACAGTTCATAACTGAACACACACAAACACACACACATGCACACGCAGCTTCCACCTCCAGCACCACCAGCAGGAAGTTCTCAGTGTTGAAAACACAATCAGAACACACACGAGCAAAACCATGATGTCACAAACTTCCTACACACACACACACACACTAACACACACACACACGCAAAGACACCCTTCATCTCTGTAGGACAAACAAACAGGATTGTGATGGACAGGGTTTCCAACCAATGACAGCAGGGATCGACCTCCCGGCGTCCACACACACACACTCACACACACACGCACACACACACACACACACACACACACAGCTCTGCGGCTTCCTGCTAATTAAATTCCTGGTGTCCATTAGACGGATGGCGAGCGGAGCTGCTGACTCGGCACAGGTGGAGCTGCTCGCCGTCGTAATGGCTGCCGCAGCCCCGGCGCCCCGCCATTCATTTGGCCGGCGTGCTTCTCCACGCCGCCGGGTCACGGGGAGCTTCAAGGAGAGTGACGCTGTCAAAACGCTCGGACTCGTCCTCCCGGCGACCTCCGTCCGCTCGCCGCCGCCGCCGGCCAGGCCTGAGGAATCCTACGGAAGGATATTTTGGGGCAGAGTTTGAGGTCGTTTCCTCAGAGCGGCGTCGGCGGCCGTAAATACCGCGGAGCGAAACCTCGGTTTGTCTGCGCTTTATGACCCGTTTAATGAGACGGCGGGGGGGGGGGGGGGGAACACGGCGAGCGGCGGAACGCTGAACCGGTTTCGGCACCAGAACCCCCACCGGAGGCCGTGGCGCCGCCTCCAAGGTCACCCCAAGGTCATCTTCTAACTCTCCAACGCTGATTTGACCCAGAATCCCCCACCACTCTGAACCCCCTGGTACAAACAACCTGTGTGTGTGTGTGTGTGTATGTGAGTGTGTGTGTTGACTCATGAAACAGGAGAGCGAGCGGAGGGTCTCTCTCCCGCTGTAACCTCACCCCCGGCCCTCCCCAGCGCCCAGCGAGGACTATTTAGGAAGTGACAGCTAATAAACAATGAAGAATTCGGCCGGACGGGGAGCTGCTGACTGGGCCGCTCCGTTAAAGTCACACCGGCCGGGGAGGGCGAAAAAAATCAGGACCGGAAGACTCCGCCTCCCGGAAGACGCAGACATCCTGGGTGTCGGCGCCGAGGCTCCTGGGAGTTGTAGTCCTAATCTTCTCTCCGCGTCCCTCTTT
>NC_141284.1:2265264-2270264 GCF_037954325.1 Fistularia commersonii
GCCAGAAAGAAGTGGGATGCAACATGTCCTCACTCTGCCCCGATCAATAACATGCTTGTGAACACGCGAGTGCCTGTGCAGCGCTCACAGGGACAGGAAGTTAAAAGTGAGGGGGGGGGGTGATGGTGTGTGTGTGTGGAGGGGTGATGGTGTGTGTGTGTGTGTGTGTGTTTGGGGGGGGGGGGGATCAGGTCGGCTCTGTGTTTGCAGATCAATATGTTTGGGAAAAGAGATGTTTATTATCCTGCTAATTAGCTGGATGCAGCTACTAGTGACCTACATAGTGAAGCGGGGGGGTCAAGCCCGAGCTGCCGTCCCGTGGCGGGTGACGCAGAGGGGATGTGACAGGAGAGTGTGTGTGTGTGTGTGTGTGAGGGAGATCAGTGTAACCTGCTGTCCTGGATGAAGGAAGTCGTCCCGGGTGACGGCGTGAACCGGCTGACTCCCATCTGTCCGTCAACGCCTTTATTTTCACTCCTGGCAGCAGCCGGCGGGGCAACGTCTGGACCCGGGGCGCTCTGAGGGCCCTCACTGGGGCTTCTGAAGGCCCCCGCTGCAGGAGGAGGAGCTCAGCTCCACCTCTGTTTGACTACCCTGAAGTCGTCTTTCAGATCCGCCGTGCACCGAAGTAAAATTACAGCGGCGACGTTCTGCTCTTATAGTTGTTTTTGAGACACGTGACCAAACTTTAGCATCGGGATGTTCTTATCAGGGGTTCCGTCCAGGTGCTCGGACGTCTTTGCCCCACAGCTGAGCGTCCGAGTTGAACAAGCGAAGGCCGGACGAAGGAATGAGCGAACGAAGCGTGTCGGTAGGGGAAGTGGAAATTCCCCGCCGTACTTCCTGTCCTGCATCCGGCGCCGTCTAACTCCATTAACCGATTAGCTCTCCGGTTCTTTATCGTCCACGTTCCTCTCAGGATGTCGGTCGCAAAGGTCCCGACGCCGGCGGGATCCCCGCCGTCTGATCCCGACGGGGTGGCGGCTAAAACGGGAAACCCGGTCAGGGATTAACCAGCTGGCTGATTAAAGGTGGGACGGCACGCCGCGACGTCCAAACAGGCTAACGGGATGTTTCCGTCCCGCTAATCCCGGCCCAGAGCCGCCGGATTTATTCTCACCGGCGAGGATCGACTTCACGCAGAATCGAACGAGCTAAAAAAAAAAAAAAAAAAAGCCGCACCTCAGAGGTCAAACCCACGAGAACGTCGATTCAGGTCGGACGACCTCATGGCACCGGTCGCGACTCATTTCCTGTTTGCTAGCTAGTTTATTTTTCATTCTCCTGGCCCTGAATCAGCGCTTCTCTGATCCTCTCACATTTTGATGTTCTTTCCGGTCCTGGATGGTCTCCTACGGACGGCGGCTAGTAGCTAGCGCTAGCGGCTTCGAGGATCCACTCGGCAGAACCCCTCCGGTTCCTTCCGGGTCAAGGAGGTGAAATGAATCTCCTCCCCGGTCCAGGTGGTGTCATTAGGGTCACCCCTCCTCCTCCTCCTCCTCCTCCTCGTCCCCGCCGGGGTCCTGAATTGGACTTGACCTGATCCCGGACTTGATCCTGCTCAGAGTCGCTGATCTGCAGCTCAACCTGTTCACGCCCCGCGCCACGCGCCGTCACCTCGGCCGACCCGCGGCGCCCTGCCGGCCCCGGCGCCGAGCGGGTAATCTGTAAATATCCAAAACGTGGAACGGTTCTCGTCGTCGGTCGCTCCGGGCTCACGGCGCCCCCTTGTGGCCGGGGCTGTCGGGCGTTTGCAAAAGAAAAAACTTTTCCAGAAGTTTCGCCAGACTTTTCCTTCTCACGCGCGCATGTGTGTGTGTATAAGTGAGTGCACGTTGTGTCCGCGTGTGTGTGCGTGCGCGATGGCGTCGCCGCTGTCCTCTCCCTGCACTCACATTAAAAGTCCTGGGATGGCGAGCGGCGGCGGGCTAAAAGATTTGACGACGACCTTGCAGCGTGTCCCCCCCACCCCCCCCCCCCCTCCACACTTGTAAGTGCTCGGGATAATTTATATATAAAATGTGCATGTGTGTGTGCGAGCGGGGGGGGGGGTTGAAAAATGGCCATTTCCATCTTTAGGTGGCCGCGGCTCTCCATTACCCAGATGGGCTGAGTCACTGCGGCGCTGGAATGTTAATGAGGCCGAGCGGCGGCGGCGCTGCCTCTTATCTCATGATGCAGCAGATTATTCCACGCCGCACTTTATGATCAGGAATTTACTGTCCTGCACGCGTCCCGCTCCTCCACCTCCCGAGCACCTCCTCACCTACCAGCTCCACCCCGGATCTCCTCGTCCTCATCTGCCAGCCGGAACCCCCCCCGTCCCCCGTTCCTCCTTCAAGGAACCTTTATCTCCGCCTCCTCCCTGGAACACCACCTTCTCATCCCCCAGCTGGAACCTCTATCCCCTCTTCATCCTCGTCAACAAGCCGGAACCCCTATCTCCTCCTGGAGCCACCATCTCCTCCCCCGCCTCCTCGTCCACCAGCTGGAACCCTTATCTCCTCCTCTACGACAACAGGCGAGAACCCATATATCCTCCTCCTCTCCACCTCCACATCCACCAGCTGGAACCTCTATCATCTCCTCCTGGAAGCCTTATCTCCTCCTCCTGACTCTGACGTGGCCTCCTCATGAAGGATCTCCCCAGTCCGATCCCGCTCTCGCTCACGGAGTCGAAGGTCATGGCGCGAGTGGCGTTCCGGTCCTCCTTTCCCGGTCACGTGACCCCGGACCGGAGGTGATGAGACGTCGCGGTCCGGACCGGCGTCGCTCCCGGACGTCCGGACGGCGCTCCCTCTTTGTTCCGCTTGAGATGGGCGTCAGCGGCGAGCGGCAGCTGCGCCCCCCCCCCCCGCCCCCCCCCCCTCCGCCCCCCCCCCCACCTGCTGCGGCTCCTCCGCTCGCAAACCCGCTGCATCGGCTGCATTTTCTGCTGATTTTACTGCCGGGGAAGTCGGCGCTCGCAGCTGCCGTGTCTGTTGCGGCGAAGGCGTCCAGCTGTCGGACGGGACATTAAACGCCGCGTCTCATTTACACGCCCGACTTGAACTCGCGGCGCGGCGTCCCGAGGCCACGCGGGGCCGACGGTCACCGGCGTCGGCGTTCTTCTCCCCCCTCGCTTTTCTGGTGTGAAGGAGAACATGAAGTCAAACCAGGCTCGGGTCAAACCCGCCTTGGCATCTCTGCTCCTGGTTTCTGGCTACTTCCTGGTCTCAATCTACTTCCTGCTTTCAACCTACTTCCTGGTTTCTGTCTACTTCCTGTTTTCAGTTTAGTTCTGGTTTCTGTTTACTTCCTGGTTTCTGTCGACTTCCTTTTGTCAGTTTAGTTCTGGTTTCTGTCTACTTCCTGGTTTCTGTTTACTTCCTGGTTTCAGTCTACTTCCTGTTTTCAATTTAGTTCTGGTTGCTGTCTTCTTCCTGGTTTCTGTCTACTTCCTGTTTTCAGTTTAGTTCTGATTTCTGTTTACTTCCTGGTTTCTGTCTACTTCCTGTTGTCAGTTTAGTTCTGGTTGCTGTCTTCTTCCTGGTTCCTGTCTACTTCCTGTTTTCAGTTCAGTTCTGGTTTCTTTCTACTTCCTGTTTTCAGTTTAGTTCTGGTTTCTGTTTACTTCCTGGTTTCTGTCTACTTCCTGTTGTCAGTTTAGTTCTGGTTTCCGTCTACTTCCTGGTTTCTGTTTACTTCCTGGTTTCTGTCTACTTCCTGTTTTCAGTTTAGTTCTGATTTCTGTTTACTTCCTGGTTTATGTCCACTTCCTGGTTTCTGTTTACTTCCTGCTTTCTGTTTACTTCCGTGTTTCTGCTCTTCCCAGATGTGATGTGAGGCTGTCTTGGTTTGGTTAGTAGTGATGGATATTAAACTACCGGTGCAGCCTCTGGTTTGAAGGCACTGTCTGTCCGTGCGTCTGATGTCGGTGTTGAGTTTAACACGCGGGCAACGAACGCCTCTCACTTCCTGCGGGAGCGTCTCTTCTCGGTTTCCTTGCGGGGACGGTTTTCTGTCGGGTCGGCGACTCTTTGTTCCGGCTCTTCCAGAAGGTTGAATCCTGACGCCGAACCGTCGGGAACCTTCCGGTTCGTACCGGACGACCGGAGTCGGACGTTTTTTCACCTCGTGTTCCTTATAATTTGGTCGATCCTGTCCGTGAAAAAACCCGACGGGCCTCAAATGCGTCGGCTGGGAGAATAATCACTTCCACCCTGTTGATCCTCCGACACAGAGTTCAGATATAAAGATTGGTTGTAAAAATAACATTTAAAAGAAAGGACGTGCACGCACACACACACACACACACACACACGCACACACGCACCAGGAAAAAGCGGCTCCAAATCCCCTCCAACAATAATGAGCCGAGCCTCGGAGGATCAGCCACCTTATCCTCGCTAAGGTTGTTAGCGCTCCAGAACAAGCCCCCCCCCCCCCCCCGCTGCTGTAAGTACTTTACAAGCCCGAGCAGATGTTTCTACTCACAAAGCGTTGAATAATTTTCTTTCTTTCTTTCTTTCTTTTTTTTTTTTTTTTTAAACTTGCTCTTGGAAAAAAAAAAAAAAACCCTGCTGTTCCGCTGTTGACAAGATGGCAGAGAGGATGACCTCACCCCCCCACCCCCACCCCACCCCACCCCAGGACCACCGGGTCGTCGCGTCTCGCAAACGCAAAGGAATTATTGCGGCGGGGAAAACAATCCCGACTCGGATCGTAATTACCGATGTCCTTATGTGGCAAAGTGACGTCTTCGTCGTCGGGGTCTTTTTTTAAACAAGCTCTTTAATTGAAATCTTAATTAAGGAACGCAGGACGGGGAAGGGAGGGAGGGAGGGAGGGGGAAGAAAGGCGCTAAAAGTTTAGCTTCAAACCGAACGCTGTTGATTTACCTCCGGCGGCGCAGAAAGAGCGGAGCGAGTTTCAAGCTTTCGGCCTCTTCCCGGTGCAAACGAGCGTCCCGTCCCATCCCCCGCCCGCCCGCCCGCCCGCCCGCCGGGCCCCGCGGCCCC
>NC_141284.1:2275264-2282764 GCF_037954325.1 Fistularia commersonii
GTTTGCCCCTCCTCATCCTCTCCGTCCTCCACCCCTTTGTCTTTACCGCTTCTTTTCATTCTCCTCCTCCTCGTCTCAAGATTGTAAAGGAGGAGGAAGAAAAGCCGTCTGGAGGAGGAGGAAGAAGAAGAAGAAGATGAAGAAGAAAAAGAAGAAAAAGAAAAAGAAGAAGAAGGAGAAGAAGAAGAGTAGATTACAGTTATAGAAGCTGGAAATATGAACAAAGTGAAAGTGCAAACGTTAAGAGGCGACAGCCTGACCTTTGACCCCGTCTACCCCCACCCTTCACCCCCCTTCTGTCCAAGTGGGGGGGCCTTTAGGAAATGTTCTTACACACACACACACACACACACACACACACACACACACACACACAGTCCTAAGAACGCGATGTGTGCGTGATCGGCGAAGGGAAGCTCATTCGTCGGTTTTACAACAATAACAGTTTGGCCCGGAGGTCACGTGACCTCCTCTGATTGGTCGGCTCATCGGACCGCTGAAGACACAACCTGTCTCCTCTTGTCACTCCTATCACTCCTTCTCTCACTATTATGACTCCTCCCATCGCTCGGTGTGTCACTCCTTCTATCACTCCAAGCATAAGTCCAATCACTCTTCCTATTGGTCGTCCTCTCACTTCCTGTCACTCTAAATTTGTTGTTTTTATGAGCCTATATCCTTTCTTTTTTTGGGAGGAAAATCTTTGAAGTGATTCCTTTCACAGCATCGCTGACTCCAGGTGTGTGTGTGTGTGTGTGTGTGAGTGGGGGGTTACCTCCAAATAGAGCGAGAGAGTGGTTGAGCGAGGTAGAGGAGGGTTGCTAACCATCTGTGTGTGTGTGGCGGCGTGCCAGAGGCTTTACCCACAAACCACCTGGTGTCACGCCGTCTGACTGTGTTTGTGTGCGTGCGTGTGTGTGTGTGTGTGTGTCCCGAAGCAAGTAGATGAACTTGGTGTGTGTGTGTGTGTGTGTGTGTGTGTGTTGACACACGCTGTAAAAAGTGTCAATGGAGAGAAATGCGGTTTTGAGCGTGGCCTCCCGATTTAACCCTGGAGCTGCAGCCCGGCTCTCGTAACGGGGGAGGGGGAAGCAGACGGGGGAAGCAAACGGGGGAAGCAGACGGGGGAAGCAGACGGGGGAAGCGGGGGGTTCTCATCCTGGAAGCTTTTGTCTGTAGAAATGAACATCTGAGAAGTCACAGACCTTAAAACGTCGATCAGATATTAATAAGAAGCAGTAATCATAAATGGATTGGATATGCACGTCGTGTGTGTGTGTGTGTGTGTGTGTGTTGGTCTGACTGTATCCGTCTCTTCATCGTGATCGTTGTCGACCCCGGGGGCGGAGCTTATCGCGCTCGAGGCCGAACGCCGCTGGGATGTTTGCGTCATGAGACGCGGCGAGCGTCGCTCCCTCTCTTTGGTCGCCATGGAAACCGTGCGAATCTCATCCCGACAGGAACGGCAAGAAGGGCAAAATCCCAAGTGGACAAAGTTTGACGAGGAAAAAAAAGAAAATATTTAATTTGGACGAAAATATTACTTTTGGAGAAAAGAGAAAATAAAAAAATTGAAAAAAAAATTCAAAATAGAAATAAATGTAATTAAAACCAAATAAAATTACTCTCTTTGTAAAATGGAAATTCGATAGATATTTACAATTCATGTGTTTGTATTTATAAAGAAGAAGGAACGGATGGAGGGTTGAAAAACAAGGTATGAAAAGAAACCCGGTAACTTCTCTTCTTCAGTGTGATGTCGACTGTGTGTGTGTGTGTGTGTGTGTGTGGTCAGCGGTTACATCTGGACCGCGGTCAAATTGATATGTGTGTGTTTTTTGGTTGGGGGGGGTCAGATTGATGAATTGCCGTATTGATCTCAGCCCTGCCTCACTTACCATAATTATAGCGCTCTAATGGATGATAGCGCACGCACGCACTCACACAAACACACACACACACACACACGCCTGCAGCCGATGTGTGTGTCTGCATTAAAGAAATTAGAAATGAAATAATTTAATTTCAGAATAATTTCATTCTTTCAAGTTGTTTGAATCGATGGGAACGTGCGGGGCGACGGGAGGCCGGGTCATGTGACAGGAGTAAATCCCTAAACGTTAGCATGAAGCTAATTTAAAAAAAAAAAAAAGTCCCTATCTTTTATTTATTTATATATTTGTTTTTTATTTTTATTTTTTTTAATCGCTAAAAATGTAAAATTAGTCAAAATGCTCTGGTGGATGTTCTCATGATTATTGTGTAATATAAATAGATATATAATAGAAATGGAAAGAAAAAATAGCCCCCTTTTCACATGAGCTTCGTCTAAAGTCAGCAACTGTCCCTGGATGTGTCACGTGCACAGCAAAACAACCGATGTCAACTTTCAAATAAAACATTTTTTTAGACTTTTATAAAAATAAAGTGTCGGAAATTCTTCACGTCATCACATCGTCGGCAAAGACACAAACAAACTCCGTGTTTTTTTTTTTTTTTTTTCTCTTCTGCTGCGTCTGGGGCGGCGGCGGCGCCGGGGGTCACATGACCCGGGTGCCGGCAGGAAGTGGTTTTGGCGTTCGAATAACGAGCCGTCTTCGGCCCGAAGGCAAACACACCTTCTCGTCCGAAGGTTCCCGCTGCCTTCGGAGGGAAAAAGGAAAAAAAAAAAGAACTAATCAATGCCTCGTTCGGAAATGAATCCTCCTTTCATCGCATCGGTTGTCGCTGCAATGATCGCGGATGGGTGGGGTCAAAGGTCACGAGGGTGGGGGGGGGGCTGGCCCGCTTCCAGTCCGAACCCCCGCTGACGGGCTGCACCCGCCGGGTCCGCTCGGCTCCCGGAAAGGTTTTCGAAGTGCTCGGCGTTCCTACATGTGTGTGTGTGTGTGTGTGTGTGTGTGTGTGTGTCTGGTTGACGGCGGCAACGGCGGCGGCGGCCCTCTTTTGTTCTGGCAGAAGGTGGCGAATGGCAGCCGCTCAAAGGAAAGAGACAGAAGCTTCAAAATGGTTGCCAATGCTTTAAGATGGCTGCCAGGCTGGAGGGAGAGAGGGCACGCACGCGCACACACACACACACACACACACACACACACACATACACACAAACAGGCCAGAGCATGGGGCGAGTGTGCGTGCGCGCGCTTGTGTGTGTGTTGGCAGCGCCTCCTTGGCAGCGGCGGCTGGTTGGACGTCCAACAATGGAGACGACTAACGGGATTCTCTCCCGTCTGAACGCCGTCTGACGGGCGAGAGACATGAGCGGCGAGCGAGAGAGCGAGGGAGGGAGCGAGCGAGGGGATTGGCCCGTTCTTTAAAATGGCGGCGTCTGTTTGTGTAGTTTTATCTTCATAATTAACGGAACACAAACCAAACACGCCACGTTCCAGCCGGCGGCGACCGAGTTTCAGACCTGCCGGACACTGGCAGTGTGTTTATGTGTGTGTGTGTGTGTGTGTTTGAAGGACTTATGCGTGTGTCACGTTTGGAATAAGAAAAGGCTCGGACAAAATGGCGGCGGGTGGTCGGCGTTAAGATGGAGGGCCGAGGACCCTCAGGATTTAAAGATATTCGGCATCTTCTTCGGTTCAGGGCTTTTATTTTGACGGGTCACATGAAGCGTGTGTGTGTGTGTGTGTGTGTGTGTGTGTGTTTGGCAGCAGTTGCAGGGTTCACGATGCCAAGTCGAGGGTCTTGATCCTTCATCGCTGCCTGGAAACGCTAAGCAAACGCTCCTCCTCCTCCTCACCGCTTCGCCATCCAATTCATTTGGTCGGATTGATTTCATCTTTTATTTGTTTCACTTCGTATCAAACGTTTTTTTCCCCCTTTTTTTTTCCCAATTATTCTATATTTTAATTTGCATTCAGCTCAATATATTTTATGTGGATTGTTATGGAATTATTATAATTATTATTGATGTGTATCAATTTTATCAATTATTTTTTTATGACTAAATAATTTTAACTCATTTTTATATTTTTCCTCTTAAATCAGCTGTTTATTTCTGTTCAAATTTTCCTTTCACTTCCTGTTTCCTGTCATTGGCAACGCAGGTCGATCAGACCAGCTCCTGAAAGGGTGTGTGTTTGTGTGTGTGTGTGTGTTTGTGTTTTATGCATTTTGTATTTTGCTGTGTGCATTTTATTTGTGTGTATTATTCAGTGTGTGTGCAATGTGTACATCTGTGCGTTTGTGTGGTGTGTATGTGTGTGAGTGGGTGTTTAATATGTGTGTAAGTCTGTGCGTTCAGTTTGTGTGTGAGTATGGGCTCTGAGTGGGAGAGTTCTGTGTGTGTGTGTGTGTGTGTGTGTGTGTGTGCGGGGGGGGTGATCAGTATCTTCATATTCAGTCCGTGTGTATGTATGTGTGTGTTTTCAGTATTTTTGTGTGTTTGTGTGCGCTCAGTTTGTTCCTGTGTTAAGCGTTAGTGTGTGTGTTTGTACAGTTTATGCGTGTGTGTGTGTGTGTGTGTGTGTGTGTGTGTGTGTGTGTGTGTGTAGTTAATTCACTCAGACTCAGACGGGCAGCTGATTTGTTGCCTTTATAAAAATGAATTCGACTCCTCATTTCATTAAAAGCTAAATCAGAGCGGGTCTGGATCGATAGGAGGGGCGTTAGATTTCATCACAGGGGCGTCCGGCCCGGGCGGGAACCCCTCCGTCCGTCTCCTCCACTCCTCATCAAAACTTCCCGGAAAAAAAAAAAAAAAAACAAAAACAAAAAAACTACTGATCCAGGATCAGTCTCTCCATCTCGATGTATCTCCCCCCGCTCGTCCCTCATTCAAACGCAGACAGGAAGTAGAAAAAACAAAAAGAAACACTTGGCTGCTGAGGTGGTTGTTTTCATTTCTGGGTGTTTTTTGGCGGCGCTGCCAAGTCGGCGACCGGCGCGGGGAGCGGAGCGGCCGTCCTGGTCCAAAAACCCGCGGAGAAGGTCCTCCACCCGCCCCGGAGGTGGACCACATGCTACGAAGATGAAGCTAAATCACAAAAACAACAGAGCTAAAGGAAACATGGTCGCTAACAAAGTAGCTAGTGAAGCCCAGTTATCAGCTGGTTCCACTTCTAGTAAGACTCATCCGCACACACACACACACACACACACACACACCACTTCCTCTCCCTTTTCCTAGAATCACAGAGGATAGGGAGACGCTCAAGGGCCGGCGAGTTTGACTTTCCCACAGAGAGCGATGGCGACCTCTGACCCCTTCCTCCCTCCCTCCCCCCCCTTCCTCCTCCCCGCTCCTCCCACTCAGCCGGAGAGTGTGTATTCACGTTTGCGTCGCTTTGATTCATCAGAGAACGCCTTCCTGTGTGTGTGTGTGTGTGTGACCGTTTACCGTCGGGACAGAAGGGAAAGGAAAAGCTGGACTGTCGGTCGGGGGTGAGGCTTTTATTTTGAAGAGTCGGGGGGGATTTCAAAAAATGAATTAAAAGCGATTAGAAATGAAAAATGCTTGTATTTTGAAAAGGATGATAAACAAGAGGAAGCAGCAGAAATAAGGAGGGCGGATCCTTTGTGATTATTTATTCATGACAAAAATCAATTAGCGAGTAGAGATAATCTTAACGTAATAAATATAGATGTGAACATTTCAAAATAAGAGCATGAGCGTTAGCGCCGCCGGCCTCTTTTCGTCTGGAGCAGGAAGTGCATTCGCGGCGTGTCGGCGGGCTTCACCGGCGAATCCGCCGCCGCCGCCGCACAAACGGGCCTTTTATTTTGCAGTTTTGAGTTTGAACCCCCCCTCCATGTTTGGGAGGGGGAGCGCAGACGGGCCGGTCTGCTCCCACGCCTCATTAGCATATTTAATTAACCTGGACTGGGGGGGTTGACGGCTGAATGAGGGGCTTGGAGAGGGGTGTGTGTGTGTGTGTGTGGGGGGGCAGTGTGTGAAAGTGCCCTCCAACACACACCCATCGCCCCCCCCACCAGCATCACCCCCCCCCCCCCCACGCCTGGTTGCCGTGGTTTCAGGCTGATACTCTTTGTTTTAAGCTGCTGAAGCAAACAGACGCAGTGAACAGCATGCAGAGCCTGTGTGTGTGTGTGTGTGTGTGTGTGTGTGTGTGTGTGTGTGTGAAGGGGGGGGTCGTCACTGTAAAAAGATTTGCAAATTTTAACAACAGCTGAAGATGCACATTTTTTTTTTTTTTTTGTTTCTGTTTTAAATGTTTGGTTTTTTTTTTAATCCAATCGGCGCAAAGGTTAGAAAAAGGAAAGTTTCTTTTTTTTTTTCTTTTAAAACTCCTGCCAAATTATGACACGAACAAGCAATAGCATTAAAAAAAAAATCCCCAAATAATTGATTTTAAAGAACACTACATGAGTGCCGATTAATAATCTGTAACAAATCTATCAAATCAATAAAACCCAGAAGCAATGGACGCCCTGAACCCCCCGGATCAATAAGAAATCACCTGAAACTGACCAAATGTCTTCCGAGCTCAGGATGGCGCTTCCAGACCCCCCAGCAGGGGGCGCACTCGCGCCGCGTTTTATTTTGAAAATCAAGTCGGGCTTTTATTCTGATAAAGTGCCAAAGAACTGCTTTGACCTCATTTGTTCACCGACGGGACGCATTTAGACCCTTTGGTTTTGCTGGTTCGGTTGTGGATCTGCTCACTTTCTGGCAGGAAGTGTGACGGGACAGGAAGCGGGAAGGCGCTCCTCCGACCAATCAGGACGGTCCGTCATCAGGAGGCCATTGCCTTTTGAGACCCGAGTCCTCGGTCGAGGACTACGGAGTCCTGAGTTGAGTTCTGAATCCTCAATGAAGGTGCGAGTCCTTTGTCAACTCTTGAGTTGGGAGTACCGTCAAGACCACGGTCTCAAGTTGAGTCCCAAGTCCTCTGTCGGGTCTCGACTCCTCTTTCATGACCGCGGTCCTGGGTCGGGTCCTGAGTGGAGTCAGGAGTCCCGAGTCCTCGGGCGAGTCCTGGGTTCTCAGTAGGGTCTTTAGTCGAGTTCTGCTGAGTCCTGCGTCGAGCTTTAGTAGGGGCACGAGTCCTCCAACAAGACCATAGTCCTGAGCGGAGTTAGGAGTCCTCGGTCGAGGACTACGGAGTCCTGAGTTGAGTTCCAAGTCCTCAATGAAGGCAGGAGTCCTTTGTCAACTCTTGAGTTGTGAGTACCGTCGAGACCACGGTCCCAAGTTGAGTCCCAAGTCCTCTGTCAGGTCTCGACTCCTCTTTCGTGACCGCGGTCCTGGGTCAGGTCCTGAGTGGAGTCAGGAGTCCTCTGTCAAGTCCCGAGTCCTCAGGCGAGTCCTGGGTTCTCAGTCGAGTTCTGCTGAGTCCTGCGTCAAGCCCTAGTAGAGGCACGAGTCCTCCGACAAGACCATAGTCCCGAGCGGAGTTAGGAGTCCTCTGTTGAGTCATCGGTTAAACACCGAGTCCTGAGTTGAGTTCCGAGTCCTTGGTGAAGGAACGAGTCCTTTGTCAACGCTTTGAGTTGTGATTGGAGTCAAGACCACGGTCCCGAGTTGAGTCC